>NC_053419.1:947000-1117000 GCF_016859285.1 Xiphias gladius
ATGGAACACCATTCTCCCAAAAGATATTCCCTCATTTGGTGTTTTGATGATTGTGGTGTAGAGCGCTGTCTAATACATTGGTCGAAAATCTCCCATAGGTGTTCAGTTGGGTGGAGATCTGGTGACTCTGAAGGCCATAGCATATGATTCACATCATTTTTATACTCATCAAACCATTCAGTGACCCCTCGTGCCCTCTGGATGGGGGCATTGTCATCCTGGAAGAGACTGCTCCCATCAGGATAGAAATGTTTCATCATAGGATGAAGGTAATCACTCAGAACAACTTTGTGTTGATTTGCAGTGACCTTTCCCTCTAATGGGACAAGTGGACCCAAACCATGCCAGTCAAATTCCCCCCAACAGCATAACAGAGCCACCGGATCCCTTCACTGTGGGGGTCAAGCATTCAGGCCTGTACCGTTCTCTTGGTGTATGCTACACATGCACTCAACCACTTGTTGAGAATATGGTGAAGGATGACTCATCTGACCATATCACTTTTTTCCACATCTCTGTAGACCAGTGCCTGTGGTTTTTAAACCACTTAGCTATCAAATGTGCCTTCATCTTTGTAATGTGGGCTTTATGCACTGCAACCCTACTATAATATCAGAATCACAATCAGAAAAACTTTATTGATCTCCGCAGGGAAATTGCTTTGTTACTATTCCTCAACATACAGTAAAACAGTAATAATAGTAACAATAATAAATACACAGTAAGTGAATAGAAAAATGTACAAATGCAAATGTGCTAAAAGTAATGTGTCCAGTGTCAGGTGACTGAAGTCCCCAGAGATCATGGCACTGGGGCACAGAGTCTGGAGTCTAGTCGTAACAGAGTTTGTTTGGGGGGGGGGGGTGTAAACAACACCTGGGAATGTAGTATGGACGTAGGCCCACGGCTAACTCTTCAATGTCTGGGCTTGCCGCATTGTCTGAAAGCTGTTGATGGTAGCGATGGGATCTGGGATATCTTCCCGTCGTCATGTCTCCGTGAAAAAAAATTACACTACACCAACGGAAGTCCCTCCGATTCCTCACTAGAGCCGCTAGCTCGTCCATCTTACTGTCTAGCGATCGCACACTGCTCATGGGGATAGAAGGGAGATATGGCTCATATCTCCTCTTCCCCATCAGTATCTGTTCGTATAGACCCAGCTCTCTTCCCTCGTTGCTGCGTTCCTCCTCTGCATCCTCTGTGTGTCCTCTTCCTGATTTCTGGGGGATGTCCGTTGTTGTGGTCGTTATGCCGGCCAGCTTCAGCGCGACAGCTGGTCCTCGATGTAAACAATGAGACTGTGGAGTTGCTGCGCAGCAGTAGCGTAGCTGAATGAAAGAACTAATCACACAGTGAAAAAAACAGACCAGATCTGAGGAGGGTTGCTCTTCTGTTTTTCATTATGTATCGCACTAATGCACAAACAGCACTGTCATCAAATGTGCGCTGTCAACCACATTTTCAACGCTAATTACTGACGTCTCTCCCATAGATCTAAATGCAGATGTCACTTCAGACACTGTTCCTATTGAAACACTAGCCAGTTGAGCCGTCTGTGTGATTAAAGATCCTACCATCTGTGCCCCAACAATGAAACCTCTTTCAAAGTCAATTACCTCTTTTCCTCTTGCCATCTTTATACAAAATCAGAATCAACTGGACCGGCTCAGTGTTTTTTATACATGGCAATTGGATTATATGTTAATTTCTTAATTGCACCATGCATTGCACCTGTGTGGAAGCATCTGCATTCGTTATATTTCTTCACTCAATTATTCAGGTTTTTCCTTTAATTCATCACCTGTCTGTACATTTGACAGTTACATGTTTTTTCCACATTTTCATCACTAGAGAGCACTATGATAGTGTGTAATGATTCCTGCTGAGAGCTACAGACAACTCAGTCAGAATTCCAGAGGACACATTACATGAGTGATATTGATGAAGTTCTGTAGAGAAATATGACAGGAGGGGCTTCAAGGACTGTTGTAGTACCTCATATATTTAAAAAGTGGTTGCTCTTTATTCCTCACAGGGTTTTATGGTTTTTGGGGCTGAGGATTTATACAGTGAATTTGGACAGTGTACAATTAATATGGCACAAATTAATTTCTACTCTACAGCACACAATATTGTAAAAGCTTAAGACAAATTTGACAATTAGGGTTTTAATCCTGCCATCAAATTATTATTCTGAAAGGGTCATATACCCATGAAGGCTCATTCAGAAGCCACAATGTACTGTACACAGTGTTGGTGCTCAATGTCCTAACAACAATGACCTTCAGACTGAGCAGACTATCTCTTCTGTGTCAAGACAAGTTGTAACACTTTGTACCAAGTTGTACGGCCTCAAATGCATGACTTAAACTCAGGTCACGTGAAGCTAAAAAGGCATTCACTTGGTCGAAAAAAAAGGCAGAGGTTTTTACGGGCAGGCAATATTAAACAGGGCACAGGCAGGTAAGCAAGAACCAGGAAATGCTTAGGAGTGACGAACAGAAAACCAGGTGACATGAACAACAGCTGGAATGCTAAGGCAGTGAATCACAATAGCAGATTTGGCAGATGACACCTGTTGGTCAAATGTCAAAAATTGATTTGGTCTAAGAGATGCTTTTCTGGCAATAATATCAGTGGAGATCACTGGCTTTATTGTTGGAAATGTAAAAGAGAAGAGGTTGTAAATGTAAAAGAGAAGAGTTTAATGAGTACACAGTATATTACATACTGAAAATGGCTCCTGTTTTATCTTCTTGCTATGTGTCAGTCTGCCACCTGTTGATTAAAGATGGGACTGTACAAAAGTGGATTATTTCAAACTTTGAGTGTATTCACTCCCGTGTTCATTAGAGAACATTTGTCCTTAACAGTGGAAACAGCCACAAATTCATTTGCTGATTCATTTGACTTTTTGACCATTTTTACACATTTCTTACGCACTTGTGCTTTTTCTTTTTATCCCCAGTTTGCTTTTTCATGTAATTCACATAGAATATGAATACATATTTTTGAAGTAGAAACTAACAGCAAGTAGAAACATTAATGATGCCTTTACTCATAAAAACATATTTAGCAGCCTGCAGTTTTACCATTCAGTGCAATGTACAGTAATAACTTAGCTTTTTATATCAGCAATGCTCTTAATATTCACTGTATATATTGATCCTTTTGTTCTTGATCTTGATGACATACATCAGTGTAGTAATTGTCCAGAACTGTCTTTACAGTTAAGTGCAATAAAACATGAACTGTGAAACTGATCTTGTCATTTGTTCATTTTGATCTTGTCATATTGATTATTGGATCATTTCTTAATAAGCTCTAACAGGCTTATGAAATTTAGTGTCTTTTTGTCACCTTTCCAACTTGTACTGTATGTTCTGTGCATTGTCATTTTTTATGTTTACAAAAAATGATGTGCACTGGCTTAGAATTTTTCGAACTAGTGGCATTGATAGGGCTAATAACTGACATCCATTGCACATTTGCTTTGAGAATTAAAATCATGAGATAATAAAATGGGTTGACAGTAAAATACTTTCCACTGTTCTTCACCTTCACAGACTGCATTGGTTTCTGCTCATGAAAGAGTACTATGATAAAAACAAAGTTAATGCTGAATAACAACAATTTAAGCATACAGCATAAAAATGTCTACCCAGAGAAAGCCAGGAAATGTCCTCGAACCACGCAGCAACACAATGTGTTGATGATTTTTAATAATTGAAAACAGGAACTTGACGAGGACTATATTTTTTAATTCAAATTTAAATAGTTCAATAAGAATCGGGTATGGTTAGGTCCATTTATATTTTCCACAGCAGATATTTTGACCTGCGGAAAGGATAACACATAGATGATGGCTCTGTATCATTGAAATTAATATCATAAACACTCAGAATGCCAAGTGGTCACCAGGAGCTGCAGAGATATCTGTGGGGATGCTATGCTGTTAGTTTGAAACTACACTTGAACTCTGTATTTTGTTCTCAAAGAGAACAAGAAAAAAAGATGTTTGTTTTCTTCTCTAAAGCTTCCTGCCAGGCAGCGCCACACTCATAGCCCTCTCCATAAATATATACATTACAGTATGTATGACACTTTCTGGTTTTCTATAATATCTATTCTATAATATCGTACACGATATTATAGAAAACCAGAAAGGACTACGACTGTGGTGCACGTTACATTTTCTTAAACCGGAGCAATTCTGCTGTCAGCTATATTTAAATTGCTTTAATTTTCATGTGGGCTTAAAGCAGTCTATGTTTGCACTTCACAGCTGTGTAGGTTTGAATTAAAAAGAGGCTTTCTTTTTGGTATTTCTAGAAAGCTGAAACAAAATACTGAGCTCCTCTGCCCATGTTAAGCTAACTGGGTGTCCTGCAGCTGTGTGCACTGATAAAACCAGAAACCTCCCAGGGGTAGTGTTGTTGATTTACAGAGGTGATTAAGTTCCCTGTAAGATGAATTTTTTTATACCAGTCATGATTAATCATCAGAAGAGTAACATCCATAAGATTTTTCTCTTACAATTTAGATTCAGGAAATGTTCCCATTGATTGTGATAGCTCTGTTGTTCCACAGGGTGGAGCCATATGGAGTAAAGTCATGAGTAAATGTGATCTTCCAGTAGTGAAGTTTTTCTCAGTTAAATTCTGATAACTTCATGGGGAGTTTTGGAATACCAAAATTACATCTTAACAAAAAACCCATCCCCCCAATTTCTGCTAAATTTCAAACTTGTCAAGATGCATTTAAGGAGAGATTTGCACGCAAAGGGACTCCAGGGGTCATCAAAGTCATCAAATTTCTCAAGTCCTTCATTGTCACATGAGAAGACACACAGTGAAATTTTTAAGCCTCAGTACCAGAAGGAGGGAGGGATTAAAATACTAAGACATTTCAAAGTAAACAGGATAAAAAACATAAGCTTTTAAAAACACATACTTGTATTAGCTGCCGTTGACAGTTCCAAAAGTAAATGTGACACCTAATTTTTTTTTTTTTTTTTAATTGAGACCTATAGCACTTTAAGGCCACATTCAACTGAGGTAAGAACAGCTGAGGAAGTGAAGAAACTTCACTTCCTTCAGTGGGAAGAGATGAGAGTAGTTTGACATAGTTACAGTAAGGTGATAGTACAAACACCACAAAGTGTATAGTGAACATTTTATGGTGAGATTTTCCATTCCTCAATACATCAACTCCAAACAAGCCTGAACCACCTTACCTTGAAGATGAACTAAAATCCAGATGTAGCCTATTTAGTTTGAAATGTCACAGTGTTGCACAACCTCTTTCATTCTCTGCTGTAGGTAGCCCTGCTGTTCTCCTTTTCACTCTTACTCTGACACTGTGATGCCGATCGCTGCAGCATGATCCAGAAAACCATACTTGACTCAAAGGGTTTTATAATGAAAAACTTAATTAACGAAAATACAATTTTAGAAATGAGTAAGAAATGAGACTCAAATACGGAGGTTTTTCATAATGGGTGTGTTTATAATGGGTTTTGTTCTCATAAAAAGTCAGGAAAAGTATTTGAAAACTAGAAACATTTTCTGAAGAAAATGTGTGGGATTACTGTGCACAGTTGTGCATATTGGTAATATTTAATTTTATTTTCAATTACTTTACTTCACGGAAGTTTGTACTGTGTACAACAGCTGGGATATAAATATAATATCTCAGCCATTATTCAGAGGATTGTTTTTATAACTCATAGTATTACAGATATCGAAAAGAAAAGTCACAAAAGACAAGACACTCACAAATTCCCAGGTTTTTGCATTAAAACTTTTAGAGGAGATGTGTGGCTTTAAGAAGTAGTTCATTAAATATGCATATATGTGCATTTGTGAAAAACCAAAGCACAAAGTTACACGTGCATTAATGTTTTTTCAAGCTACATGTGAGCAAAAAAAACAAAACAAAAAAAACCCCACAAGAATGAGAAGCACAAGGCACGATGCATAGGATCGCAGTATTGATGGAAATACCTTTATGAAATGTTGCTGAGGTGCAGTGAGAGCAGGTTAAAATGAAAATGGAGGCCGCACAAACACATATAAACACTTATAGAGTTTGGACACTCACATCTACTTCTATACTTGTGAGAAAGCTCTTTGACAAAATTGTCTACCCCCGAACTCTTACACTCTAACCTTAACCATTACAGCTACAACCCTTAACCTGAACCTACGCCTAACCTTAATCCTAAAACCAGGATTTATCCTTTAAACAGCCTGTTGAAGATATCACAGCCAGACAGAATGTCATTCCTCCTGCTGTAGTTTCACATTTACATTTACAGGAATTTCTCAATTTAATAGATAAAGCTGAAACTACATTTTAGGAGACACTAGTAGTCAGCAGAAGCAGAAGGCTGTAGCTTCAGAGGCGGTGCATGTGTTTTAATGTCAGTATGTTGAGAGTGTGAACACACAAAAGCCAGCTGGCACTTCCTGAGTGGTAAACATGTTCTGGTAATGACACATGACTGACTGACTGTCCCTGCTCAGTGCTAACACCCCCAACACAGACACACACACACACACACACACACACACACACACACACACACACACACACACACACACACACACACACACACACACACACACACACACACACACACAGTCAACATGTTCTTAACAGAAGTGACTTTAAGTGAAAGTGTGGAAGACACTGAACCTGTAATCACTGAAGGAGAAGACAAATGGATTGTGAGATTGAATATGAAGACTATTAAATGAAAAAAGAAAAAGTCCCACTATGTTATAGAGCCATCAAATTAATTAATATATTCATCCTTTAAAGACTAATTAAGCCAAACAAACTCAATGCTAATTGTATAGCCTAGTCAGTCAGCAATGGTTGGTTGAAAATTGATTGCATAAGGGGAAAAAAGTAAGGAAAACTGAAGCAGCCAAAAACACTGATTTCATTGTCTCGCCCAAGCAGACATATCTGCGTCTCTGTCAGAGAACCCATGGGGGAAATTAGTACAAGTGTGAGGGTACTTGATTTGAACTAGTATTTCCATTCTTATGTTACGTATATTTACTTACTACTCAACTTAATTTTAGAGGTAAATATCCACCACATTATCTGACAGCTAAGAGTTGCTTTTTACATTTCAGATTCACATTTTTTATTCAGACAATTGAAAAGCTTACATCATGTATACAGACTAAACTATCCAGCAGAATATCAATTAGTTCAAATGAACTCCTCCCTGACCAGATGAAACATATACATGCTGTTTATTAATGCATCAGTAATAATAATAATAATCAGTAATATAAGTAATATAAATCAAATACAAAATGTCTATAACACTCTGATTGGGGCTATTATGTATGATAAGTATTTTTACTTTTCATACTTATATACATTTTGCTAATAGTGCCTTACTTAAAGGTTTACATACATGGGTACATACATACGTACACTTTGCTATTTGTGTAAAAAAAAGGTATTAATTGCCACAACCAATGACATTATTATCATTTAAATTAAATGTTTATTTAATTCATAACTTAATACATCACTAAATTAATGTAGTAATTACTGAAAACTGCAATTATATAAATCATAATTACAGTGGTGGCACAGTGGCAGAAATTCCACAGGCGACCCTAGTTTGACAATCAATTACCAACATAAGTAACAACAATTGCAAACAAAGTTAAATAAAAGCATGTGTATACATTACAGTTATCAGATTAGTAATTGTCACAATTTTTCTGCTAACCTGTAACGGCACAAAACAGACGCAAATATACTGAAACCGAATCAAAACTGATGAATAAAAATAATAATTAAATATTAAAAATGTTTTTAAAAATTAAAACATCTTAAACAACTTAAATCTTGATAGGCAAAAAAACAAAGAAAAACAAATTGAACAACAAAAAACAATTAATTATAATTCTTTTTAGGTAATAATGAAGTTCTGTACATATTACATGCCAGAGCTTTACGACACAAGGAAGTAAACATTAAAAATAGAAAAAACACAGCCCCAAATCAAACAAACAAACCAAAAACCTTAAGGTCCAGTTATTACACAGTTTTCCTCATCAGCTACAGTTTTCTCAGTTTCAAGATAGATTTTGTTCCGAGGTCAACAATTATCTCTCAATGAAAATACATTTTAAAAATGGATTGCAACTCATCTGAATGATCTTTAAGTTGGTGCCATTGCTAAAGTAATTAATGCTGTCATTTGTGTCATTGCATCTGTCACATCATTTCCTGTGTGCAACAGGCATGTTGGTCAGTGTTCAGATAAAAAAAAGGGAAGTAAAAGAATTAAATTGTCAAGGAAGTGGTTGAAATGAGGAAGCTTCAGTGCTCCTCCACCTCACCGTCCGCAGTAAACAGGCTGACGGTTAATCTGCTCCAGCTGGAAAACACAGCCAGGATCAACAGTGAGTGACTGACTGTTTTCATCTGGTTTTGACTGCACATTTTTTGTTTGTCAGGAGCTGGCTGAAATTAAGATGACCTGTTCACATGTTATTCAGACTGCTGGCAGCTGTTATGTTGAAGGACCGAAAGAAGCAAACTAGAGAGGATCAAACTCTGGATCTACTTCACCACATTATATAGAGTAAGTGCAGCATCAATGTTTTCTTTAAGATAGACTTTGTAGACTTTACCATCGCAGTTCCTTGTTTCAAAATGTTCAACTTTTCATTGTCATTGTCTCTCTCACTTTGCTGACTTATTTTTGATCAAAGAAGAAAACAATCTGGCAGAGGGGGGGGGATCATTCCTGTTGTCGCCAGTGCAGTTCGCCTTGTTTCAGGAAATTAATTATCTAGAAATGAATGAAACAGATAACAGTTTGGAATCATTTGATGTGTTTTCAAGACACATTGATTGCCCTAATATTGTTCTTTCACCCCGTGAAATGAATATTTTAGGACTCAGGAAAGGATTTGTTACAGGTCGGGTACAGATTCAGACGAACAGGAGGCACTTTTATTTTAATAAGTGAGAATACAGGTTGTCCAAGTCTTTATCAGTGAAGGAAAGTGATGAAGTACATTTATTAAAATGCTGCACTTCCGTCCAATCTTAGGACCTATACTTGAGTATATCAATTTTCTGCGAGGGAAATATTGTACTTTTTACTCCACTACATTTTTGGACAGCTGCTGTTAATTTGCAGATTAACATTAAAAACACACATGAGAAGTTTATGAAATAGAATTCATTGTTAAAGATTGAACCAGGGCTTGACACTGTTAAAATTGCAGTGTCTACTCTACCCTTATCACAATTAAGATGTCTGAGTTGTTAGCAGTTCTACCAAAGTAACATTTCTCCTCTAAATGTGCGTAGTACGGCTTTGTTTTTGCATCCTTCCAACCACATTAATCATCTCACAACCTCCCAGATTTCTGTTGAGACCCTTTAGATGGGGACCAGCCCCCAGGCTGGGAACTACAAAATTAAACTACCCAACTACGTAACTGTATATAAAGTAGTTAAGACTAGCTCCACTTCGACCAGCTACAGTGACAATGACGGTATTTTAATGTGATATATAACATTGTATCGTCACAGGGGTGAGTTTTCTGCAGAGGAAGTATTTTCAGTTTGATAGTTAAAGTACATTTTGCTGATAATATCTCTGTAGTCTTTATTCAGTAAGGTTTTGAATGTAGGACTCTTACTCTTCTCTTAGTGGAGTATTTTTACATTGTTGTATTGGTTATTTTACTCAAGTAAAGGATCTGAATACCTCTTCCACCACTGCTCTTTATTGTGTATATGTAGTGGTTTGTACAGGCCTGTCTTGTAAACAGGCTGATTTTATCCTGGCATCATCATACTTTCATGTGAATTTTGAGCTGCTTGAAAGCTGATTACAGGAGGCACATAGCAAGCTAGGCTAGAACGTTATAGTAGTCTAGAATGTAATTGAATGTTGAGTGTCTTAGCAGCACTCAACGTTCATATTACAACTCTGGTCCTCCATGAAAGCAGATGATACAAAACAGAGTGCACGAAAGAGTGCTGGTTTGTCATATTCAAGCAGAGATGATGAAGTCTGTGTGTGTTTGTGTGATGGGGGTGGGGGGCGTCAGACATTTTGACATAACAGACCTCCCACAGGGTCCATTTACCGACTGTTTAGAGCTTTCAATCATATAATCTTCCTCTTCAGATGAAATTATGGATGTGTAATTTTTATTTTTCTGCACTTGGTTGTTTGTAGAAAGTTTTTGTCCAATTTAGAAACATCAAAGTTTTCAAGCCAATGAATGACAGTTTTTGTGTTTTCATATATTTTTGGATTATTGGGATATTATTTTTTAACAGTAATATTAGTAGTCTGTATGTTGTACATTGCTGTTCTGCAAAATTAACTTTCTAACCATAATACAATACCATACCATTTCAAGGCAATAAGTGGAAGTTTATTTGTTATTTCAACCGTAAAAAGTATAGCTGAATGATATATTGAAAAAAAAAAAGGGTGCATCAAAAACCTGAGGGTGATAAAAGATCTGACTATGTTAAATTAAGTGGCAGAGTAAAAAGATCAAACATATTGTGCTGCTCTTGGCAGTTCAAATTTCTTCTGTACTGTTTTGTAACGATACTGAAATACAGTTTATGTCTTGAGGTAGGTCATTGTAAAAACTGTTATTTAAATACTGCTCAAAAAAATTACGGCATCATTTTGCAATTTATTTTGTAAGTTTAGTGAACTTCATATTTTGAGTTGGGAAAATTCAAGAACGTAAAGTGACCTCAAGACTAAACTTGAGTCGAGTTTACATGAAAAAGCAAAGAAATCAGCATATGAATTACATGAGACAATAAAACTGCGTAACATTTGAGAGAATTGCTGTGAAAATTGAGTCGTATCAACTTTAACAGTCAATTTTTAACATTTTAACCAACTTTTCTTTGTTATGTATTGCATCAAATTCACTTTGAATAATTTGTTACAATTAACACAATTCATATTTTAACAAATTAAATGAAATTGTAGAACAGATATTATAATGTTAACATTCAATCATTTATGTACAATAACCAAATACATTGAGTAGTTCTTGTTAGTACTGCTAACTTCCTGTAATTTAAACATTCTAACTTAAACATGTAAACATAGTAAACCAAATCAGAGCTAAACAATTTCTAAGACATTAGAAGAAAAAGACCTGACAGCTTTTACAAAAATTTCAGTTTGACCCTGTAGTGTGGTTAATATCAGTTTCCAAAATACTTAACCTTTACAAAATTTAGTCAGAAAATACAGTATATTTAAAAACCTAGCTCAATGTCTCATTCATAAACACAGTCTATTAAACCATGTACTTAAAAAAAATCTCCCCTAACCATTAAAAGTAAAAACTCGGCAGCCATGTTTGATTATCTACACCAGGTTAATGTGCCTGTAGGTTGATTTTAGCCTCAACCCTCAAGGGATTTGAAAAGTTTGGAAGGATACTTCGGACTGAGGACACGTGTCAGGCCAATGAGAACGCAGCTTGCTCTCGCAACATTATCAAGACTAGTCAGCACTGAGGTTCCCTCGATGATGCTGCTCATTCAGCTTTTTAAGGTCCCCGTGCATATTTCTCTCTACTGCTCCCTATAAGACACACAAATAAAACTGTGATTGTTATAACTATACACTGTCACATTTTTTGATGAAAAGTCCTTTATAAATAATTTCCACACGCACACACACACACACACACACACACACACACACACACACACACACACACACACACACAGAATCTTAATTTAGCAATCTGATCCAGTTACTTTGAGGATTTAAGCTGTAGATTGGTGTATACAAGACACATGAATAATAAATGCTTATGCAATGTTTTTTATTTAGTAGAAAAAAGTTTTGTTGCCCTGTCCATGCAAAACAGTTATTCAATACGAAACAATTTTCAGTCTCTTGTGCAGTGCCACTTTCCATGTAATGCCACCTGTATTAGGGCACAGGGCTTTGCACAAGAGCCTGAAAATCGTGCTCAGTGTTTTCTAAGCCAATTTTCAATACTGTATTTGTTTCTGATTTCTATGGGCCCTCCTGACTGGTTCTTGGTGCCTTTTGTGCCACCTCATTTAAAAAATACTGGAATCACCCCTGCCACTGTGGACACCAGCCAGTGCTCTGTGTCAGCAGTTCAGAACAAAGCTGTAGCAGGTGGGCACATCTACTGCTTACGGGGTCCAGATAGTTTCCTGGTCCTTTCTGTCTAATGAGTACAAATGTCCGTCTCCTCAGTCAATTTAATCAACCAAAAGCTTATGTGCTATTTCATACTCAGGTAGTTTTAACTTAAGGTCTTCTTTAACAAAACCATACACACTAGTCGCTTGATGATTTTTAGCATTTCACATCTGATGGTAAATCGATTGAAAGGGTGCCTTCGTACAAGTACTTGGGCATATGGATAGACGACAAACTTTTATTTAATGTACATGTTACTAATTTAGGAAGCTCAAAGCTAAAACAGGCTTTTATTTTAGAAATACATCTTGTTTTACTTTTAATGCTAGGGGAAAACTTGTGCAAGCTACCTGTCTGCCTGTGATTGATTAGAGGGATATACTTTATATGCATGCTGCCTCCTCTGTGTTATGGAGCCGTTATCAGTGTATCATACAGCCATCTGTTTTATCACTCCTGCAAAGTCTCTTACTCAGCATTGCAGTCTTTATGAATTGGTGGGCTGGACATCATTGACCACTCTCTGCGAGAGACTATACCAACAACACTGGTATATTTCTATTTATTAGGCGATACTGGGTAAACTTCCAGCTTACCTCTGTACCCTCCTCTGCCTCAGCTTGGGTAGTAATCAGCTACGCTCATCTAGGTGGTTGCTTTGTAATATACCGTGTGTCTTGACAGAGCTGGGGAAAGCTACATTTTCTTACTATGCACCTTGGACATAGAATAATCTGCAGAAAGATCTAAAATGATATACATTTATATCCATGGGCCTTTAATCCAATTTAGGAACCACAACTAATGGAGTGGCATCCTTGATCAGACGCACATCATACTTATGAGTTGCCCACAACTGTTTGGGAACCCCTTCCATTTTGGGATGGGCATTTTTTTTAGACTCAGGAATGTTCATGACAAAATTATGGACTGTTGTGGAAGATAAATCCGGATCTGTCAATTGAACAGTTCTTTGAGCACTCAATGTGCAGTGGAAAAGATGGATGATGGCTCCTTCCCCATTGGTCACCTTTTGACCTGTAGCTAAATCAGTATTACATGACAAACCCATGTCTTTTCTACATCATGATTTGAAAACGCTAATGACCTAGCCAGAACAACATGAAGAACGCCACTCTCCCAAACCCTTCATTCTGCATCTCATTCAAATCAACAAGCAACACAACAAAATCCTCTGTGACCACAGTACCATTACCATGCAACCTTTCCTCATCTGTTTGTCAATCCCATTCCTTTTCCAAACTGTTAATCTGCAACTCCATATGCTACATAAGACACATATTTACAAGTGTGTGGGTCATGCTCCACAAAAGTTTCATTACTATGGGCCTCAATAAAGTCATACAATTCCTGTGCAACTGAAGGACTCAATATTCCAACACTAATCATACCAAAAAACAGTTGGAGAGTGGAATACCATAAAAGCTGAAGGTTTGTCAACAGAATAAGGTTTTTTTTAATAAGTCATTTTCAGTGCAAACAATAGTCAGGCCCAGAGCAAGTAACAAGTCTCTTCATGCAAGTTTCACTAGACATTCTGGTACAATAACAAATGAAATACCTAATGAATAGTGTACATTATCACACAAAATCCTCACATTTTACTGGACACAACTTATTCACTTTTTTTTTAGGTATTTCTGGAACTCCAATGCAGGCCCTAGTTCTTGAAGACATCTGAAAGGTTTCTGTTGTTGATCTCACAATGATGACTTAGTAGTAGCTCCTGTGTCAGCCAACATTT
Organism: Xiphias gladius; assembly: GCF_016859285.1. Lineage (NCBI taxonomy): Eukaryota > Metazoa > Chordata > Actinopteri > Istiophoriformes > Xiphiidae > Xiphias > Xiphias gladius. The sequence continues at coordinate 960,998 of NC_053419.1, forward strand.
TATATGTAGTGCCGAGGACTCTGATTTTCAAAATTGCCAGGCGGTGGGCGCAATGTTTCTTGTTCACTGTCTGATTCCTTTGGCCTTGTGGTAGTGCAGTCTCTGGCTATATGACCCACTTGAACAGACTTCCAACAAACATCGCTTCCCCTTCTGCTATCAGCGGAGCAGCTCCTGTCTCTACCTTGGCCTTGGCTTCTGCCTCTTTCGGATGGAGCATAATAGGCCAGCAGAACCATCTGAGGCTTCTCAGCTGTTGCATTGATTTCTTCATTTGTTGGTTTCTTTCATCCTGAACAACAGTCAGCAGGGATGCAGCTGGCAACTTCAGCCAAAGTGCACTTTTTTCCCCCTGCATCAGTATTGGATTCCATACAATATCCTGAGGGGACGGCGTCTCTTGAGGTATCAATGTAGGTAGCTTTGAGGTTTGGTCCAGCAATCCAACACATGGTGGAGGTTCATGGCAAGTAGATGACGCTGCATCAGCAGTTCTGCTGTCTGGCAGTGTTGTTGTCCACTAGGGGGAGCCCCATCTCCCAGGTGGAACAATGATGGATGCCTTATCTGGGAAAATGGCATTGTATAATAAGTCGCACCTGTCACTTTCTCCGCAGGAGCCTTGAAAATCATCAATGTCTTGTCACATACATGTTCCACACACAAAGAAACAAATGCTTTAACACTTTTCCAGCTCTCTCTATTAACAGGTTTTAGATTTTTACTTAAGCTTTTTTTCTTTTTTTCCCCTCAATGTTCTAAGAGAAGCATGATGAAAAAACTCTGACACAGTGGAAATTCCAAATCTTTATCCTAATTATGGCAAAACTGTATTGCCGCAGAGCCATATTTCTCAAAAATAACATAGTTGGGCCCTAAAGGTTTTTCTGATGGCTATTGTTAGCACTTATGGCGATCCTGCCGCAATTATAAATCCTTTATCAATGTATCTAATTGTATAATGTATAATAAATTCTTTCTCTTTTTTTGTTTTCCTACTTGAAGTGACTAGAATACACACTCTCTCTCTCTCTCTTTCACACACACACACACACACACACACACACACACACACACACACACACACACACACACACACACACACACACACACACACACACACACACACAAACACACACAAAAACACACAAACACACACACACACAGTCAGTGCTTCTTAGAACACTGAAAGAGGAACTTCATTAGCAAACAAGAGCACCAGCCTTTGTACAGCCAGTCTTTCAGCACAAATTCTCTCAAGACAAGCAAAAAGCACTAATTTCTTTACCATTTACCCTACCCTTTCAGTGTCAATTCATATAAGCCTATGTGAGGCGAACCAACCATACAACAGCTGCTCTGCTGTCCCCTCACTCTTACACAGATACAGAGACGTCGAGCAGGCAAGAAGGGGAGGGGGTACAGACAAACACTGAGAGCTCAACTCAAACATCACAGGCAAAGCGAACAAGAGGGCAGAGAGAGATTACCCCCAAAATCAGAGAGATGGAGAAAAACTCAATTATTTAGAAACCATGCACTCCTAGTTTCACTCCTAGTTTAAAGACATTGACGAGGACTCATCTCCCCTTTTATTCCCTCTCTCTGCACTTTTCCAGAGGGACTTTCATTTATTTAATGAGCTTAGTCTCAATACCTTACCTACTCATCTTCAACTTTTGTGCTGAAAATTCCCATGTACACACTTCAAAAGTCACAATTTCTGGGCCTCTATCTTAACTCTATATGTGCTTTTTATCAGACTCTGTGAATGGACCCATAGGCAAGGGGTTAATGCCCCTCCCTTTTTATTCATAGTGCACTTTCTTTTAAGAGAGAAATGATGTTCTCTCCTTTTAGGTAAATTACTTAGGAACTTCCTCCCTAAGCATAGAACAACACAAAAAGCCAAAAAAAATTCAGCCACAATCAAACTAAAACATAAATTCTTCCCATTTTTGAATTACAAAAAATAACAAAATGAAATTTTCACTCAGTTAAAACAGCCAAATTACATCATTATCACCCCTAATCATGTTACAAGTTCAAGATCGCTGTTGTCTGAATTCTTCAAGCCAAGCTTTGATTACGTTGGCTCAATGTTCTCCTCAGCTGCCTGGGGGCTGCTCAATCAGAGGCAATTGTCCTCTGGAAGTCAGAAATCAGGTTAGCAGAGTCTCGTTAAAACACTGACACACAAAACATTGATGATTTGAAGGATAATATATGTGTGTGTGTGTATATGTGTATATATATACATATATATACATATATACACACATGCTTTGAACTGTTCCTAGACCCTCCTGTTTTGTTCAGGTCAAATCTGACCGATTTACAAATATTCTGTTTGAAAAATGTATTTTATTTCTTCTGATCGGCTTAAGGTTTCATGATATCCACCAAGCAGATCATATGAACCCAAATATACATTTTGACCATTTTCATTAAGTTTTGGATGTTTGATTTAAATTTTGTCCATCTCATGGTCAAAATGAGATGATCCATAGTATATGAATGAGTGAGATCACAATTGAGAGCAAAGTGTATGAAATCGAGAGTTCAGGAACATATCCATCCTTTAAATGGAACAAACTAAATATTATACCTATAGGTTATGGGAATATTGTGATTCTCACAAACAAAATCGACATTGTTTCAATCATATAGACTACCTTTCTTGCAGCTCTGGAATGTAAAGCTTCCTTGGGGCAGTGCCCACATTTCCTTCTGTGGCACCACAATCACCAAATGACTGACTTTATGTGAGGTTCTTGATCAGATCTTTGATCATGACATTGTGACGAGGATGAAAGTGACAGTGAAGATGCATTAGAAGAGGAAGTGTCAAAAGTGTAAGCCAACAAAGAATGTGTTCCAGACCATGAGGCACCTGATGAGGAAAAATCAAGTGATGAGGAGGAGGACCGTGCTGAGCCTCTAACCTTCCAGTGAACGAATGGGAATTTGTCCCATTGTCACTGTCAACTGAGAATGTTATCAGACAATGTTATCAGAATGACCCCACGGCCGACAACGTATGCTATATCCCAGCTCGGTGACATCAAATACTGCTTTGAACTGTTCCTGAAAGAGCGTATCAAAACCATTGTCCTAAATATGACAAACTTGGAGGGGAGATGGGTTTTAAAAGAGAACTGCAAAGAGATAGACTGGACAGATGCCCAAGCATACATGGGCCTGTTGATTCTTTCTGGTGTATACAGATTCAGAAATGAATCAGCCTCTAATGGCATGCAGAGTCTGGTTGGGCATTTTTTGCACTACCATGTCATTGCAGAGATTTCATGTTGTCATGTGTGATCATTTTTGATCACCCATTTTTGATCACTAAGTTTGTTTATATATTACTATATATCTCTATGTGGAACTTGCATTGTACTACTATTGTACTATCTTTCCTCCGCCCCCCCCGCTCTCTCTCTCTCTCGCTTGTCCCCCTCAGCCCCTCCTTCTTTCTCGTGGCCGCCAACCATGAGCCGGGGTTCTGTTCAAGGTTTCTGCCTGTTAAAAGGGAGTTTTTTCTTGCCCCTGTCACCAAGTGGTTGCTCATAGGGGAATGTGGGGTCTCTGTAAATATAAACTATAAAGAGTACGGTCTAGTCCTGCTCTATAGGAAAAGTACCCAGAGATAACCCCTTTTATGATTTGATGCTTGTGGTGACTATTTCTAATCAAACCCACTGAGTGATTGCTGGACTAGGTAGAAACTAATTTGTATGTGACTCCATACAGATGACTTCTGTAGGTTGTAAGATGGTTTATTCTAATAATATAACAGAATACAACAACAACTGCATGTGATGGCTACATGGTCGAAAGCTGTGTGCTTATCCCAGTCACCAATCACCTCCACCTGTCCTGATGAGCTCACCTGTATGCATTCCTGCACCCATATACAGTACATATCCAGTGCTCAAAAAGAATATTATAAAAAATAAACAAATAATCCATACATATATAATGGCTGCAGCAGCACTATATAAATAAAACTGACTTGACTTGACTTGACTTGACACATACGTAACCTAACCTAATGGTTGACTGTGCTGCTTGATTGACAGATTGTGAACCCTGGTGCAGTTTTAAACATTTTTTAGTGATACTGTTATTGTTACTGTTACTGTGTGATACTTTAATTTTGGTAATTAAGTTAACTTTTAATGGGTAAAAGGTCTGGCCCCATTTCCTTTCTTGATTAATGAAATCATAATGGTCAGAACACCACAGGTACTATTTTGTACCAGAGTTTAAAAATTTGAGAGGTTTAAAATACATTATCAATAATTCATAAATATTTATTTTACTCAAAAACGAGTTGTATATGTTCATCTCAATGAAACCTATAAGTTCCAAAGAGAAGTGCAAAACTTATATTGTATATAATATATTTAATTACCAGAAATAAAGTAAATGAAAATATATAACGCAAGTGGTAATTATGTATTTTGACAGATTTATTAACAGTTATAATGGGTTGGTCAATTTTGACCAGAAACGCAAAAGTCGGTAACATGAAATGAATACAACCCAAGGGCTAAGCAAGCTCAGTTTGATGAGTCTAAATGTCCTAGATGGTCTGCCAAACCCTTGTTAGTTCACTTGGAAGTCTAAAGGTGTGTTCAGACAGCGTACAAAGTTTTGCCTCAAATTATTTGTGTGTGTACCGCAGACCTCATTCTGCGGCCAATGTATCAACTGTTAGCTGTCAGCTAGTTTGCAATGTACGCACTGGCCATGTGTGTAGTGTGTGTGTGTGTGTGTGTGTGTGTGTGTGTGTGTGTGTGTGTGTGTGTGTGTGTGTGTGTGTGTTTGAATGACAGCTCAGACTTATTTCTGAACTCATCAAGAGCTTATTTCTCTCCAGTCTCTTTCCCTCTCCCCTCATCTCTGTATGTTTACGAAGTAACAATTTTCATAAAGCCCTGGAATGAGTTGTGTCTTTGTCTATCCATACCCTTTTATGCCTTCTCATTAACTTTGTATGCAATCAAGTTCATGTTTCACGTTTTTTTCTGAACACACATTATTGTTTTCCAATTCTCGTGTTTGGAGTTACTTTTGAGCAAGTAATGTGTTCATGGTTTGAAGGTCTGGGGAAAACACTGAAAAACAAACTACGGATAACTCAGAAAAAGTTAGTCATGGTTGTATTGGGTTTGAGCTCATGTTGCATGTGCATGCAATTTCAACTGCTCAGGTGATTTGCCTTGAAGGATATAGCTGTATGACTGCAGTTAAGTGTGGTAAATTATACTCATAACAACGAATCCCCTAAGTATCTCAAAGACCATCTTGTAGGTTTAAGGGAACTTTTTTATAATCAAAATTTGTAGAGTGAATTTATTGATACTGATATTGATATTTATTGTGTTGATTTGTTGATAGTATGATGTCACCTAACCACCCAGACTCCTACATTTCTCTAAATCAAGGACCACAAAGAGGAAGATTCTTGGACTTTATTATGTAGTCCATGACAATTTGTGTGTATGTGATTTAATGTCCTCTTTCTTCTTTAAAATAAACTAAACAAAAACAAAACAAAAAAATCCTTCCCTCCTAGATTACACAAATTAAGAATAATGAACTGTTGCTCGATGTAAAGTCATGCAATTTGTCAGAGCTTTAGGTTGCTTGTTTAACAGTAGCTCATGCTAAATACACAGCCCTCGAATGTTTTGACATGTCCGCAGCAGCAAGTGAGAAGTAGAATTGACATGGTCTAACAAAATGCTTTTTTGCTTCCAAGGGGCCACTGTAAAACAGATCAATCCACTACGTATCAGGCAAGTGACATGTAATTCTAGAAAAATATTGAAATTAGATAACTATGTTGGTTAACATAAAATATTCGGATGGCAGAGGCAGCTTACAGTATGTTTTTACACTTACCCAGGGTAAATCCTTAAAAAAAAGAAAAGAAAAACAATCAAAAACTTCTAACGCTTTTGTGACATCAAGCTAGCAATAATACATTTTCCCTGGCACAAGTTGATTTAATCCAACAGACAACAAGACTGTGTAATTGTGGATGGTTTGGCGTTGGTCGGAGCATGTTACTCCTAGTGGTAAGGCCCCAAAGTTTAGCATTAATTTGATCCAAACTGGAAGTACTCTTAGACCACACACTGGCCCAGTTTAACCCCTCAGATACTTTCCAGATACATCTGGCAGACGAACGATGAGTCTCGACAACGAGAGATTACAAGTTTATTAAACGCTTTTAAAACTACAGTAACATTGGTATTTACAAAGGCTCTAAAACAAATGACAATGTATTACTTATAGCAAGCAATAAGAACCTTAACTAGATAAAAAAAAATCATGTAACCAGGCCAAAAACAAGGGAGAGGTAGAGCCACACCTCACATCAGTGCTGCAACCAAAACTCAAAATATGTACCCTGGGACAACCCAAAATAATCAATACGGGATGAATAGAAGTTACCATGGACAAACAGACGCCAGGGAGGGGAGCTAACCTTCAGGCTCTCCCACAGTGAACAGGCCGCACTCACTGCTGGACCTGTGGTGCTCAAAAAAAGGGATAACACAAAAAAAGTCAAGCATTGAGCAGGTACACAACATCAGTATACAGAGATAATCCTAATCACAAACCTAAAACTTCACGCTCGTTGTCGGGGGAAAGTATCTTGGGAAGGGTGCTAGCGATGCCTAACTGCAGGCAGCAAGCTGTAGAGCTCGGCCCTCAGCAAACAAAAGAAAAGATACTGTCACGGCCAGTGCCAATATCAATAATCAATATTCTAAACAAACAAAAACAAACCAAAAAACCACAACAGAAGCAGCAGTGGCAGTGCGGTATCTTGTCTGTTTCATAGATAAGTATACAGCCCCAACTCGTCGTAGCGTGTTCCCCACAACGGAACAATGGCTAGCTTGGAAACACGAGCAGGGAAGATGTGCATACATCCCAAGGAGAGGCCTAGACACCAACCCAGAGTGGGAGAGCGGCTTACTTTAGAGAGTTAAACATGCACTCCTCATATAAGGCCTGATATGCATTAGTAACCAGGAAGCGGGAGGAGCTACAGGCTGGCTAATCCTATGCTGGCTAGGAAGGACTTCCACTGCTGGTTACATAATGAAAGTTGTTGTTGGGTGTTGCAGTGAAAAAGATCTGATAAGCCTACTGTACTCTACCTGCCCCACACCAAAATAGAGATAAAAGGAGAGTTAATATTGGACTTTCATTCATCAGGTGAACACAAACACAAACACCACTCTAATGAATGATAATTTTGCATCAGACATCAGTACACTTCAAACAAAGTGGTTATTAGATCAAACTGCATCTGAAACCCTGTCCCCCACACCTTTCTGACATCAGAATTGGGTGGGCTGTGTCCATAAATTTTGTAACTTTGTAAAAAAAGGCTATTTCACAGTCAACCTCACTTCAAATAGTGACTGGTCAAGTGTGTGGAAGTGAGAAAGTAAGTAGGGTGAGAACTTGTCTCTCATTTTATGTTTTTTCATTCTTTGCATAACTGTTTCCATCATTTATGTGTATAAATACATGTACAGCATACTAAATGTCTGAGGTGCTCACACTGGGATGTCCTACTCAGGAGAGACATGACACAGCCAAGTAATCTTAAAAAGAAAGAAAGCCATGCTGGAATCATATGCATGTTTTTTTTAAGTATTTGATTCTTGATGGAAATACTGTTCATCATTTAATGAAAAAGTTGTTCCAGTAAAGGCAGCAGCTCGGACCATTTGTATAAGCACCACCTTAACATAATTGTAATACCATGTTAACACTTACACAGCAATACTAATTAAATCCTCTGTTGGTCAATACATTTCAAAATCACTGAAATGTGTGCATGTGCATCCCAGCTGTGGTAATGTAACACTTTTTACAGTGCACACCACAAGTGGTACTGTTACTGCCTCTTGAGCGGTTGTATTACATTACAACAAAATTCCTGCTACTACAGCATTGGCTCCCCTTTCACATGGTGACCTTCATATTTGTCAAAAAAATATTTTAAGATATCTACAAAAACATTAAGGGGCACCTAGAAAAGTGTTTTGACCGCACATTTTTCATTATTCAGGCTACATATTTTCAATTTCTGTAAAAGCAAAAAGAAATGTCAGAAAAATCTGTTTTGTTTTGTCATTTTTTAGTGTAAATTAATCGTGATTCTTATTTGGTTCTACTTTTGTTTTTAGGTTTATTGCATCCTGGTGGTTGAACTTTGTGAGATAACTGTCTTAAGGGATCCAGAAGCCAAAATGGCTGACAGTGTGAATACACTGCCATTCTTCTATGGCAACATCACCAGGGAGGAGGCAGAGGACTACCTGCAGCAGGCAGGCATGGGCAATGGCTTGTACCTGCTACGGCAAAGTCGCAACTATCTTGGAGGGTTTGCACTCTCTGTGTTGTATTCAGGCCGCTGCTACCACTACACCATTGAAAGAGAACCCGATGAAACATATGCTATAGCTGGTGGTAGGAGCCATAGGAGCCCTGTGGATGTGATTGACTACCACTCCCAGGAGATGGATGGCCTTGTCTGTCTGCTCAAGAAGCCCTGCAACAGGCCCAAGGACATGCAGCCAAAGGTGGGGCCGTTTGAGGACCTGAAGGAAAAACTGATCCGGGAGTATGTAAAGCAGACCTGGAACCTGCAGGTTAGTTTCAACTCTAACCCTAAGTAGAAGGTCATTTAAAATATCTAGATTGTGAATTCAGCAGAGCAAGAATATCACTTGCAATAGAGTCAGACAACTTGATTAAAAAAAAAACAATGGTTTTGTACAACTTGGGCTCACCCTATTGGTTATGATAACATAACAACTCACTAAAGTAATTACTGAGATTCTGAAATACTGAAAACTGATCCAACGGGGCAAGAAGCACAAATAGTCAGACAATCAGACAATGTGTCTTTCTGTGTTTTACTGAACATCCAACATGTCGCTACTGGTTAATGAGTTAATACTGAATATAGAAAGGAAAAATTCTTAGTGTTTGATCGCTTTTACAAAATGATTTTTTGTATATGTGTTTGTGTGTGTGTGTACACATGGGGATGGTCACCCACGCCATTTTTGTGGTTTGTTCAGAGTCTGCTGCTGCTCTTACTTCGCTTCCTGATATATGGCCCCCACCATTCATGTGCTCAGTTGCATCTTGCATGCACACAATATAATTAAAGCAAGTGGCTCACTAACTATCTACAGATCTTGCTTGGCCTGTGTATTTTTTTTATTATAAGCGTGAGTTCCTAGATCATGTATGTGTTCAGGGGGCAGCTCTGGAGCAGGCAATCATCAGCCAGAGGCCTCAGCTGGAGAAGCTCATTGCCACCACTGCACATGAAAGAATGCCCTGGTTCCATGGAGCAATTACACGAGAAGACTCTGAGCCCAGGCTTCAAAATGGCTCCCGTACAAATGGAAAATTCCTGTAAGTATTTTACAAGTGTCTTTGTATAGCCTTTGGCTGTGTTTATAACGTTGTAAAATGAATTGTTACAAATGTATCCAAATTTGACCATTTTCACTATTTGCGGGAAATTTCGACAGAGCTCATCCAGAACATGCTTAAAGAGTCTACTCAGTAACACATACATATTATCTCCTCACTGAATTCAGATTCACTGGTATCACCAGGGTCACACAAAATCAAACCTATTTCATAGAAAAAAATAATTTCTAAGGAAGCTTCTTCTTCATGAAGTTATCCTCTCAGGCAGGTTTTCCTCCCAAGCTGTTTCAATCCCCCAACAATTTTCACCAATTCAGATTTTTTGGGACACATGAGCCATTTTCTGAAGTTAAAATGATAGCACACATTAAAAATGACTCAGTACTGTGTCTGGCATTCATGTACATTCATGACAAAACATGATGCTCCTGTCTCTGCTTAAACTGTGAAATCAGACCTACTCATTATTTAACAATTCAGTAGATCTCATGTTCCTTATAATAATGGTTCCAGTCATAGTTAAATTAAATTTCTTAGTCCACACTAATGGACTGTACTGTCTTCCTTTCATCTGTCCAAAACAGCAAATAAATTACCAAATAAATATGTATAAAAAGGATTAATGCAACTGCGACCTTGACAGCAGCCCATCTGGTCAATTTAGTTAATGATTAGGAATACATTTGTTATGTGGCCCAGCCATATGTGGTATCACATAGCCCTTTTCTGCTACAGGAATTTAACAGCCTGAATCCTGGGGCTTCTCATAACTTGAACTTTTAAGAACCTTGTGAGACTTTGATATAGGTTGTTCCAGCATTTCCTCTGTACTTTACAAGCGGGACATTCAAGATCATTAAGAATGCAACGGTGGGACTTACTATTTCCTTTTTATGTGCTGTTTAGTAAGTGAATGTAGTTAGCGGCTGGTAGACAGACAACAATTCTGAAACATTTCATCAAATTTACACTACTGTGGAGTAAGTCAAAGCCCGTTCCAGACACTATTTAGCCAAACAGCTGTTTTTAGTAAATATTTTTGTGAGCAAATTGTTATTGACAGACATGTTTGTCTTGACTGTTTCAACTTTAGTCCTGCTATTTTCCACATGACTTCAGAGAAATGTGACAAAAATTCTATCTGTATCAATAAGAAATATCTCACAAAAAATTAATTAAAAAAATAATTAAGTACTATTTTGTTTTTGCTAAGGACAGTAATATTCTGTCTAGGGCTACAAAACGTAATATCATATTATTAATGATATATTGATTTTACTGTAGTGATTCATAGACATTCAGACAATGGAAGCAGTACACTTGGAGTTACAAATATACCAGTAGAGTATTATGTTCCCTCTATTCTGCAGGATTTCATAATTCTGTGATGTCTTGTAGGTCTGCATTGTAAAAAAGCGAGTTTTGAAATAAATGGAAATGCGGCAAAAGCTTACATCCTAAATCAACAACTACAGCAGTTCAACATTGGTTTACATTATATTTAATTAAAGATACTAAATGATATAAAAAGGATGTTTTGTTTTGTTATGTTTGAACAATGTGAGTATAGAGTATTTATAGCAGCTCAGCAGTACACACACACACACACACACATACACACACACACACACACACACACACACACATACACAGTGTGGTTTCCGCTCTGTTAGTTTGCAAAGGACTTCCTGAGGCCAAAAAAGAGAGAGAATGACACCAGGCCAAGATGTGACTGTTCAGTCCCTTTTCTCAAGAAAAGTCTAGAAGTAAACCTGATAACTTTATAACTTTAAATTAGTACGTATGAACTACTGCAGGTATTCCAGATACTTTGTACCCATTGCTAAAATATTCTAGAGTCACTTGCAAGGTTTAGGCTCCTGATTCCGAGATTGGCCAACAATAGAACAACAATAGAACAAAAACACTATTACAGTTTGCTGTGCTATATTTAGGGGCCCAAGCAGCAAATCTGCTGGAACCCTACTGTTTTTGTTCTTATTAGAGGTCCAAGACCAAGAGGGCTGTGGGCCATGCTCCCAGTACCAGTGGTGCTCGGAGCCCTATTGTAATCAGTCAGATTTTTATTTTTTAATTTATTTATTTTTGAAGGGAGTAATAGGATGGTGCAAACATGTCAGATACCAAAAATGACACATCAAACTATAGGGGTGCTATAATCAAGGTAAGGGCGTTTTTAACACTAACTCCCAGATTGTGCATCACACATCAAAAAACCTTATATCTGTATGTTCTGTGAATGTAGCTGAATCTTGTGATTTAGGCCACACCCATTTCAGCCCGTACTTTATGCGAAACTTCACTTTTTTAACTCCTCCTATGTTGTGAGTCTGATCTGCATGAAACTTTGCACAAAGAATCTATGGATTCTCATGATCAAAAGTTAGTAAAAGAATTTTTATGATCCAAAAAATGTGCAAGTTATAAAGGAATTCCTTCTTTAAGGTTGCAATCAAAACAGGAAGTGTTGCATATCTTTGCAACAATTACTCCTATTAATATGAAACTGGGCTCAGTAGTTTCCCATAGTCCCCTGAGGCTCTCTGCAAAATTTTGTTAAAATCGGCCACTAGGTCGCGATTTTGTAGCAAATCATTAAATATACTAAAATTGTTTTTCCATACTACTGTTAGGCTGGTGTGATCTGCATGAAACCTTGCATATTATCTATGTACTCTCATGATCACAAGTTATTAAAAGAGTGTTTATACTCAAAAAAAGTTATAAAGAAAACATTTACTCATACAAAGGAAGTGATGTCATATCTTTACATAGGTCTGTCCGATTAAAACGAAATTTTGGCCAGTAATTTGTTGTGCCACACTGAGATTCTGTGCAAAATTTGGTGCATATGGGCTGCTAGGTGGTACTTTTACACAAAGTTGAAAAATATGCAAAACCTAGTTTTTCGAGGTCATCTGAGGTTGAAGTCCAATCTGCATAAATTGTTGCACATAGCATCTAAGGACACTCATGATTAGGTCAGTTCGATTATAAATAAATAAATCAATAGAATGAGTAATGTAAGGCATGGAAAGAAAAGCAGGATCAGGTTAATGGAAGGGATTTTGCAGTACAGAACTATAAAGTAAAGGACACTAAGAGCAGAATGGACATTCCTATACGTATTTTTTTGGGCTGCTACATTCCTAAGACTGAAAGCTTGTCTCTTGTGGTGCTGTGCTCCTATTACGGAAATGGTTCCTCAAGTGTATAACTTATTAAGTCATACACAAGTTAGACATTGGCATTTTATAGTTTTACAGTACAGTACTGGATAAATATTACGTCAAAAATAGACACATGCACATTTAGTGAGGAAACATTTACAGTATATCTAAATTTTGTAATAGTATTGTTACTCTGAATTTTATTTTTTTAGTTAATTTGAGTAAGTGTGCTTTATCGTTTTCCAATGTGCACATTTTTAAAATGAATGAGCAAAAATAACAATGAGCAAAAATATATGTAAAAATCAAGACTGAAAATACATGAAAGAAAATACTATTTGCCTGAGTTTTTAAAATTTAAAATGAAAAAATTCATTCTGTGACACAAAATTTAGATTTTTCGATGAAAAATTAAAATATGCCTTGGTTTGGTGTAAAGACCAAAATATATATATTTAAAGTTTGAAATCTGCCCTTGCAGCAGGTTGCGGCCAATCCTGTCTACGGGTTCTAAGCAAATAAGAGTAATTCATAACAATATGAGAAAGAGCTGTTTTTGAAAGCTGTCACTTAAATGGTTAAAATAATAATAAAAAAGGTTTATGAACCTCCCTCACAAAAGTGTAAAACCATAAACCATGATTACTGATAAGCAGTACAGAGGTAGCGAAGTCTTGAGGAAGAGGAGATAAATAACTTTTTTCTTCAAAGAAACATAACATGTCGACCCTCCAGACTCTTCAAGTCAAGTCAAGCTTTTCTTCTAACCTTGATGTACTTCCTGTATGGTTTATTTGTGATCTATGTACTGATAAAACTGTTGTGATGAATGACTGAATGACTACATCTCGAATACATTGTTGACTATTTTTGAGGCATTTGCTATCATGGACAATTTAAACAGTGTTTAACACCATCTGTTACCATACACAGTAGCTGTAACTCGATGAATGTGGTAAACAGTGTTGAAACCTTGGGCTAAAAGTGTTTCTTTCAACAAAATCTCATGACAGACAATTTTCTTTAATAGCTTTGAATTTATGTTGATGTGTGTATTACTACTCTGGATTACAACCCAGAGGAATCCGTGTCTCATAGAAATTACATTTATATATTACTAAATTGTTTGTGATTTATGTTGTGGAGATAAATGTTGGCTACTGACACAACATCCTGTGTTAAGGGTTACATAATATATATTTATGGGATTAAAAACCTAGAGCGCAACAATAAATTTACTGTTGAATCCCTATTGACTCAGACCTCTGCTCCTCACAACAGCAGATTTCCCAAATGGAAAAGGATGATTCACAAAGTGAAGCATGATAATGTTTAACGTATATATATTACAAACGACAACCATAATAGTTATGTAACATAGAAGTTGCCTCCCCAAAGCTTTCTTTATTCCATGACACCCTCCTAGCTCCTACTACTTTCTTTTTACTGACTGGGGTGCCACGCTCTTTAGGCCTCTGGTTAAAGGCTTGGTCGTAAGTTGCCCTTGAGATAACTGAACAATGTGATCTGTATCCATCGTGGAGACTGAGCTGAACTTGTCAGTATTCTGAGCGCAAGAACTAAATTCCACTCACCTCCATTGAACCATGCTCATCATCCTTTCTTTACTTTTTGACTCTTGTCCCATTTCTTCTCTTCATTGTCTTCTTCTTGTGTGGACAGGATTCGACAGAGAGACTTGAATGGATCTTATGCTCTGTGTTTACTACATGAAGGACAAGTCATGCATTATCGCATTGACAGGGACAGGACTGGCAAGCTCTCTATCCCAGATGGCAAGAAGTTTGACACCCTGTGGCAGGTTAACACAATGATTTTCATATTTCTTGTTATTTTCATGTTTGTCTTTAACTATGACTCTCAGGATTAGGTTTTAAAGGTTTCCCAGCAGCTGTCTGAAGCATTGGTGACTGACACCCAATTTATTCTTTCAAATATAATATTATGATGTACTTCATGGTTGCCATATTTACTTAGATATCCATTATTGACATTGTCTTGAAATGTGCTGAGCACAGTCATGCTCCCAAGGCTGTGATCAGAAGACCAAGTTTTCCCAGCCCATCCCCCCTGAGAAAATATTTGCCAGCCACTAAAAAAATCTGTAACATTTTTTGATTGTCCTAAATCCTTTTCACATTTTATTTTGTAATGAAACTGTCCTTTTTGGGGGCAAATATTATCGCCCTACATTATCGTCTAAATGTTGTTTCAAAGCTTTCTCCACATTGTCAGGAACGTACTTTACATCTGGTGGAGAAATACCAACCCCTTTTTTCATTTAATTATTAATGATAATTTTTGTCTAGATAGAGTCAAATGTAAAGATGCTCACTCTTATGATCACGGTCGGCTTTGAAACACATCACATGAAATTTTTTCATAGTTTTAGAATGTAAAGCCTTCCTTAAGTCATTAAAATTATAGCCTGCTATTTCTTGACAAATAAAAGTTCACCCAATCTGCCTAGAACTTCTGTGCAACATCTCTGGCTATTGGGAAGGGGTTCCAGATATGATGGGTGAGCACAGGTTTTGGTTTTGGTCTCTGGACAGGAACAATAGCACCAAACCTGGTAACCTCAATGTGATGACAAGACTTCAGGAAACTGCATGTAGTAACTGCACCCTGCTGTTGTTGCTGTCAAGAACTATTTCCTGACTCCTGCAATTCACACAGACATGAGATTGATATCCATCTGAACATCTTACTTGGAAAAAAACATAAGTGTATTTGGTAATGCTTTATTTTATAGCTCTGCTATTTCCTAGTAATTTCTTTAAAGTTTCCAGGAAAGAACCATGTAGTTTGGTACTAATTACAGGAAACAGATAGACAAAGTTCTGAGACTGTTATTTTAGTTAGTTCAATTAGTTGTGTTGATTTTATCATTAGGTTCCAGATGAACTGCCATGAAAGAATTTTTCTTTCTGCATTTAAACCCCAGTGAATATTTATTACTCATTCGTTTCTTATTGCAAACTTCATTCTTCATTTATGCTGAATTGTATGTTTGTTTGTAGACACATTTCACATTTTGCATGCGTATCTCACCTGCTATCCCCTGAAGAAAAATCTCAAGCTTGTGCGAGCTTAGCATTTAGAAATAACTGGTGCACCAACTGATCAGTCTCTATTATACCTATAATTAGGAGCAAATTATGTGTTTCTTTCCAGGAAATTTCTAGATTATTTGGAAATAAATTGGAATTTACAGACCATAAAGCACTACTGTGTATTTCTCAAAATGTTGATCAATTTCTGTAAACCCCCAATATTCCAAGAAATAATACTGATGACATGAACCTAGTGTCCTCAGTTGTAACTACAGTTTATTATGCTCCCAGAGGATCAGAGGACCTTTCCCCTAACTTCTGCCTGAATGACAATGTAGCCAGCTCTTGTCTTCTGTGGTATAATGAACATTTTGGTTTCTGAAGACTGTTTGAAAGACTTTACACTTTTAGTCTTGTGTAGCTATTGATGCATGTGTATAGTTCATTATGTTGAGTATCTGATATGTGATCTTCTCTCTTTACCACAGCTGGTGGAGCATTACTCATACAAACCAGACGGCCTACTGCGAGTCCTAACAGAACCCTGTCCAAGACCTGATGGAGAAATTGGTAAAAACACACACAGCTAACTGAAACGTGTCTACAGCATGACTGTCATTCAAACAAAGTCTGCTTCATATTAATCAATATCTGACGATTAAAAGTGTTGGAAAAAAAATTAAAATCTAAAACATTTGTCATATTTTGTGCTCATAGGCCTGATAGGGCGGCCACTACTCCCACGGGACTCTCCTGGACTAAGTTCTGCCCTTGTAAGTTCTCTCTCTCTCTCTCTCTCTCTCACTCTCTCTGTGTGTGTGTGTGTGCGCGCGTTTGTGTGAGTGGTATCATTAAGGCATTTGCGTATTCTCATGGTCCAGTGCCTTTGTCCAAAAAACAGGAAGTAAGGTCATGTCATATGTTTAGTGAAAGGGCATGAGGATTCTTCCTGTCTACCTGCAAAACACTGATTGTATGTATTAGTGCTTTATGTTTCAGATGTTTTGTTAATCACAAATTTGTGTCTGAAATGGGTTTGAATGATTAATTTAGTTCTGATTCTATGTTTTCTGAGAGTAAAATATTGACATATAACAATTTCAGAGTTAAATTGAAACATTTGTATTATCTTCTTGTATATGGATGGCTAATCTTTAATGGATAGGTTCACCACCTTACAAAAACAGAAAAAAAAGAAAACAAAAAGCATGTCCTCTCACTTCCTTCTGGGGGTATTTACACATGCAGGTAATTTTGGTATTATTTGTCCAGGTTTTTAGATATCTGCCTCTGAGATAACCCAAACACCATGTGTCATAAATTGTGCACACAAGTTACTCATTTGTGCTCTCGAATTATTATATTCAGCCTCTAAAACTACTCATTTGTGCACAGGAATTAACAGAACATAACGTTTAACAATAGTTTGCACTGCATGGGGATACACAGTGGTACATACACAGCTGATAGCAGCTAAAGCTTACCAGTCTTACTGAAACAATGTCCAATGTAGCATTACAACTGCGTAAAACACAGTATTGAGGGGACACAAATGGAATGATCGTGATAGCTTCATTATATCAATATAAGGGAATGAATTCAGTATTTGTATGTTAGGCACCTCAGTACCCAAGCACAGCCGTTAGCCTGCTGCTAACACTGAGTTTTTTCCCTCACTGACTGGAGTAGAAACAACTAACTGCAACATCAGTTCCTACAGCACTAACTCATAAAAATGATCTATTATTTTTAAGGCAAGAATTTATTTTTATTTAAAGAACATCAGTGAAAGTAATTTGAGAGAACAATATTGTTAATTCTGTGCATGATTTATTAATTCATGCAGAAAAATTAGTTTTTTTCCATGACAAGTCCTCCAACCTATATGACCATATAAGTTGTTTGTCACTACTCTCTGATACTCTGATCCTGATATAGCGCCCCAACATGTGCTGTTGGGGCGCTACAGCACAGATAAACTGTGGAAAAATAAATATCAAACTCTTTTATGATGTGACAGTGCTATGGCAAAGATTTGGTTAGGTTTAGGCAGAAAAACGACTCAGGTTTAGGGAAAGATCTTGGTTTGGGTTAAAATAACTATTTTGTCATGGTTGCAATAATAAACACGTGGTTATGGTTATAGAACAAGTGTGGTCATAGATAAAAGAAACAACGTTGACTATTAGTTTGAAACAGGAAACAAACAGCTGTGTTAAAGTCCAATGTCTTGTCAACCCATCCATCAATTCTGACCTCCTCCCTATATGGACTTTGGTTCTTCCTTTGCTGTGGTCATAATTACTACAATATATGTTAGTTCCCGAGGCTTGGGAGTAGTGATATCATCCTTTATCATTGCTGAAGTTGACATATTTACGCTGAGTTGTTTTTTTAATTTTTTGGATCAATTCGTCAACTTCTTGGTGAGGCTGATAAATACAAACGCAACAAATGACGTAGACGCAGGTTAGTCATGTGACATGATGTCACTGTTCCCACTGATCTCAAAACTTGGTTGAATAATCTGTCTGCCATGGATAGATACCACTAGGGGGGGTCAGAAAATACAGCATGCTTTTTCATAATTTGGGTGAAGTAACTTATTTACTTTTGTCTTCCACCTGACAGGCATACTGTAAAGTACAATGAACATGAAATGTTATATACTGTATGAACAAAGTGTTTCTCCACTTCCTGCTGTTTGCAGCTGAGTCAGTAACATGACTCAGTGTATGCTCTATGAGATAAACCTGACAAATTTGTTATGTTTGGAGCTAACCTTTTCTCTGAATCTGTTTCTACTGTAATGATCACATGCATGACCATAACATTATCAGGTCACATGATAACCTCTCTAACATTTTGGTTTCTAGCAAAATGCAGCAGGTGGAATTCTCTCCAGACTCAAAACTGTCCCCATACCTGGCCGAAAAAAGGTGCACTAACACACCTCCTGTCCTCCCATAACCCCCATCCCCTACACACACGCACACGACTCTTCCCCCTGTATGATTTTGCTTCAGTCTGGATTGCTGCTTACCAACTCAACTCAGAGTCCTCCTTGATCTCTCGGTTCTTTGCTTTATCACATCCCTCTTCTATCTGATCCCAGATCAGAGCAGATAATTCCACAACCTGAGCTGCCTGCACACACAAACTTATTCAATTTATGGATAGAGTGACATCACGATATTTGGCTTACTTGTGATGACAATCTAACTCTATCCAGAGGTTACTCAATGAAATTACATTTTGAACCACAGCCAACAGTCTTATGCTATGTCACATTCAGTAGCCGCCTCCTTCTATGGATGCATGTCAAGACCAAATATGTCATAGTGGATTAACATGTCTGTTCTATTCCAAAGGCTTCACACGTTCTTTTGACCAACTTTGGAAGATACCACATTGGTCCAGAACAAAATGTATTAACAATGGATTGTTATGAAATTTAGTTCAGATATCCAGGTTGCCCAGAGGATGAATCCTAGTAACTTTCGTGATCCCCTATCTTTTCCTCTAGTGCCACAAGCAGGCCAAACCTTTCACTTATCCAGTGAAACAGCTTTTCATCGATCAAATTTAGTCATAGTTTAGCTTTTAAATTTACTCTAAAATCATATATCTACTTTCAAACAGTCCTATGGTTGGTCTGTTCGTACCACAAATGAACTGCACCAGAGTAAAAAACCAGAGTGAGGGTCTCAGTCTGGTTGTTTAATCCACGAAACCAAACTAAATGGGCAAATGCATGAGTCTGCATAAAAAAACCAAACAGGTAGGTGTTAAAGCACCCTTAGTCTTGTTGACAAACAACCAGGAAATTATATAGTAGTTATGAAGTTGGGTAGAGTATATAAACAGTCGATTTCCTTAAGAATTAAAGTAAATGTTCATTTATATGTTGAAATAGTCAGTCTATGTTGACTTAAAGAATATATTTATTCTGGTCCCAGGAAACAGACTCTTCACAAGAGACACATCATAGATTCTGCCTAACTACTCCTTACTTCAACAGTCTCTTGTACCAAACTCAATAAGAACAAGGTCATGGTTAGTCTCTCCTCAGAATAACAAATCCCAGTAAGCACAGTTTGCCATAAGCCTGTCTTCAGACCCTGAGACCCTACAATCTTCATGACTGGACAGTCTAGCTTCAAGTAAATTCTACCACGCTTTGATTAAAGACAGTGACTATTAATTCACGGAAAAAAAAGGAAAAAAATATAATGATAAATGCTAATTGAATCTCTAGCCTCATTCAATTTTAAATTTTCAATTCTTATTCTTCTTTTCACTTACTTCTTTGCTTTGTTTTTTTGTTGTATCCTTCTAATATTCAACAAACAAACTTAACTTGTTGTAAATTGATTGAGTTGACAATGATGAATGATGAAATACCACCATGAGGAGAGGCAGATCAAAAATAAAAGAATTCAAAAGTTCTCTTCCTCATCATAGTGTGGCCCACAAAGCAGCAAATCTCTGAGGTTTGGTTGTGGATACCATTGTCTTGTTTTTTTTTTTATATTATTATTAAATAGTATTTTTGAGGTAGGACAAAAGACGGGAACATTTCCTGGAAAAAGCTTTTGCTTTTGAACAGCCTTGTCAGCCTTTTATGATGTATTTGGTCTTTTACTGTGTAACTGAAACGAGGGGTCCCTGAAATATAATGCTGAGTTGTCCCTTGTGAGGCTAGGTGTTAAAACTCTGGTGAACCTTCATGTTGGATGTGATCTTTGAAGAAGGCAGCCTCTGAAATGAAATCTGCCTGACACTTTTGATTTGTTACCTAGTTTTGCTAACTTTGGAGCTTTTTGCATTGCACACCATTCTTTGTTTTCTGAGTTCAGCATTTCCAACTTTTATGAATGCAGTTGCTTTTAATAATTTTTCTATGGACCTCTGGTCATCAATGCTAGAGATTCAGAAAGGGTTCTTGGATGTGAACATTTTGTAAAGCAGGGGTGTGGGACATACTAAATGTTTCAGAGTTAACAGACCATTGATATTAAGCTGAAACAGACCAATGATATTAAGCTGTCATGATGTGGTCATAACCACATCATGACAGGACAGTAAATCAGTTACTAAACTTGTTCCATACCCCTTCTTTGAATGCATGTGAATGAAGATGTTAACCCCATGCATTCATTCTCTTTATCTAAACCTGTTTTATGGACAAACAAACAATTCCCCATTTAATGAACACCATGTATTAGATTGATACTGACCAATAGCTGAAAGACTACAGATGAATGAAAACATATTCCAGGAACCCAAATTTACTAACATTTGCCAATGAGTAGAGGCACCATTTTCTCACATACTTCAGATATCAGAAATGGCTTTTGTTTCAGTCCATCACTGTAATACAGGTTCCATATAAAGAGTGCCCCCTTGCTAAAAAGGAGAAACATTTTATTGTTGCCTGAGTATTAAATTAATTCACTCATCGTAAATTAAATTTCAGCAGTACAACCTATGAAAAATATGCTTTACATGTATTCACTCTGAATATTCTCTCCAACATTGTCTTTGATAACTGATAACAGAGCCGGGGATCTCGACACAACACCACAGATAATCTCAATCCTTATGAAACCAGGGTGCCCAACCATCAAACAGGCAGCAAAGGTAAGTTATTTAAAATATAGAGGCCTTGTATTCAAAAGAAAGTTGAGAACATTGTATATATGCATATATTGCTATTGCTGACTTGCTAGTATGTTACTACTAGCTCCCCTGCACTCTTTTGAGTGTCTGCTATTACTTAGATTTCTGTAGAACTGTGCAGATGCATATTCTCTTTCCCAGACTACCTTCCTTTAAAAGGGCCAGCCAACACAAATCAAAGAAGACATTATCTTTATACCTTCTGGTAGTATTAACCTTTGCTGATAGTTTCCCCCTTAATTACTTTACTTTTCACTTTGAGTGCCAAAGATGAATTTCTTTTTACATCCACAGTGCTTTGGTGGTAACAGAAGTCTCAGGGCAGTTCGGTACCTAAGCAAATAAAACTCAAAGTGACTGCTGGGCTAGAAACTAGGGGAAAATTACAGCAGTTTAATTAATAATTACGGTCTCTTGTCAAGCAACTTTTAGTGGTCATGTGAATAATGACTCTCAGACGAGAAGGCTAAAGGTGCACGGTTGGGGCGCCAAACTGCAAAGTCCCTTTGACACCAGAGACCACTGCTAGCATCCCATCTGGCAGGAGATGGGATTCAGATAATATTGGTTTCTTTTAACACTGTTCCCTTGACTTTAACTTAAACAGTTCTAGTTGGCTAAGTTTACACGAAAAATAGATTTTATTATAATTTGGGTTTTATTCTCATAAGTCTTGCCATCATTTCTATCAGGTATGATAACATTAGGCCTCTCTAAATACAGAGTACACAGTGCACACTTGCATCCTTGGGAGTTTGAATTTAGCAAGTTCACCAAAAGAACAGTTGTCAATCTGACTCATATGCTCTCCATCACTGCTGGTTGATGGGAAACCTAAGCTTAGTCTTCCTTTAACAATATAGGGCACTCAAATGGAAAGAGGCACATTTCAGTTAAAGTTTTTTCCCCTTGCCATAGTGGTTCGGAATTCCATAGCCTGCTAATTACAAGAATGCGCTATGTGCTAAAAATGGACTGTAACTGAATTTATATGTATGAATGTATCTATGCTCTGGAGGCATGCATAATACACACTCCATGGAAACAAACTTCCCCTTTGGTCTTCCTTTAACCAAACCTCTAATATTAGGTTCACATTTTTACGTTTGTCTTAAACAGAAACTGACATGCCCATATGAATACTGAAACATTTTTTCTTGCTGTAATCATTCCTCCTCTTCATACTGACCATTAAAAAGTCAATTTCTGGACTTCTAGTGTAAGTTAACAGGAACAAATTCACAGTCCTTACTCTGCAAAAACATAATTCCAAAGTTTATCTGAAGTTAATATGAGGCTTCAACAGTCTGCGTTAAAAAAATTCAAGTGGGTATCTCCCAAAGTAGCAATCTGTTTAGTATACAATTCCTTCTTTGTGTTTGCCATTTCACTGTGTTTCCTTGCTGACTTGCAGCAGAGGGATAGTAACAAAATCAGGGAATTTGTACTGAAACTCTGAGAAATACCCGATGGATATTTTTAACTCAAACTGCTGAAGCTTTTAATTAACGTTCGATAAACTTTGATAAGATGCTGCTTTCAGTTTTGCCTAGCTCAGTGGAAGCTGAGAGAATAAGGTGCCTCTCAATACCAAAACCTCTTAATAGATCCATGCTACCTTCAGAGACATGCTTTCTCTTTCTTTTTCCCATGTCAAGGTAGATTCTTGGGGTTTGATGTTTTCTGTTTTGTTTTAAAGTTAGGGCAGTCCTTTAGTGGAGGATGAGAGAAGGAGCTGAGGTAGATGTTTATTTTTATTTATTTCATTGAAATTATTCTTTTTATTTCCTTTGCTGTACATCTGTACAATGGTACATCTGTACATACCATATTATGTAACAGTGAATTATTAGAGTCCTGGCCTGTTCATTTCCCCTTTCCAACCAACGGTCAACATTTCTTTTAACCATGACCACAATAATTGTATAACTTCAACCACGTTTATTATTGTAACCAAGATGACAAAGGTCCTCTAACCATAACAAAGTACTTGTTTTAACCCAAACCATGTTGTCCTGCCAATAGGGGCACTAAATCATGCTCATATGGGTCATTTTGAGAGGCAATAACAAATGACTTGTTTTATCATTTGGGTTCAAGAACTGGTTGATAAGATACTATCTGGATCAGAACTTTTTCACATATTAGTGCACATACTTTACAAGATAGACTAATGTGTCAATCACTCTTCCTCTAATGTGACATGGTCGTTTCTCCATCAGAGGCCATGCCAATGGACACAGAGGTATATGAGAGTCCATATGCAGACCCAGATGAACTGAGGAGTTCCACAGTGGATCGCAACCAGCTTTTCTTGGAGGATGGAGAATTGGGCTCTGGGAACTTTGGTACAGTCATGAGGGGCATCTACAAAATGAGAAAGTATGCTATATCACATCACACCAACATACAAACCACACCAATCCTCCATTTTAATTTCCCAGTATATAATGATGCCAAGATTATGGATTGTCAGACATTTGCAGCCTCTACTTTCCCAAATTTTGCTATCATTCCCCGTGTCATAAATCATAGTCGTGACTCCTGGACAGAAGTATTTTGAGCTTGGGTGTAAAACTGGCAAAATACTAGCACACAAATTAAAACTGCATTAAAAAGAAAAAAAACTACCATTACAGTTATTTAAGATGCAACTGGCACAATCTCTCAAAATTACAAGATAAAAGATCATTGGTCCAGAGATCCCATTTTTTTGTTTTTTTGTTTTTTTTCTGAGAAATATCTCCCTTTCTTAAATTATACCCAAACACCCATAAACCCTTTTTGGCTGTACTGCAACAGCAGGGCCAGCCCTATGAATCCGAATGTCTGTGACTGATTGAGTGATAAAGTTACATCATTGGTCAGCCAAAAGCTACGTGCCTAAATGCTGAAGTTACACCATTGGTGATTGCTCTTTCGAAATGAATTGTTGCAAACAGTTTCTATTGTGTCATCAAGCAGCGTTTAGAGGCAGTTTCGCCAACTTAGGGCCTTTGTCGCTAGATTTACCAACTTTTCAGACCCTTTTAGCGACTTTTCTTCACAAAAGCGCCTAGAGACAAATCTAGGGGCACCATCTTAGCTTGGAAATGGCTTGGAAGTGACTTTTGGTTAACATATAGTCTTAATGGGCTGCATTTCAGTCACTATTTCATACTCGTTCTGTTGTCTGACAACAGAAACAGAAAAACATGTAAACGAGAACAGCTTTATTGGGAATTCGGTTTTATTAAAATTACTGTATATGTGAGACAGTAGGAGAGAGGCAAACAGGTAAAAGGCGGTCCAGCCACATACTAGGTTTCGACTTACTCTTGTTTCACTCATCTCCCATCTGGTTTCTACTGTGGTCCCTAAAGGCAAAGCGCATACAAAACTGAAAGCACAAACATCAAAGGAACATTGGATGTGTTTTCGTATTTGTAGCATTTTTGTATTTGGAGTAGGGATGTGCGTGATAAGTCAACTAAACGATTAAACGTTGCTTACCCCCCGGCAGACGGCACCCCCCCTCCACATGCTAGTGCCCAGATGTTGTGCCCAAGCGAGGCTGAAAGTGGGGCAGGATACATCTAAAACCAGCATGGCTTGGCAGTATTTTGATCTAGAAAATGAAAACAAGGTTTTATATAGGCTGTATCAGAAAAAACTGGCGTATAAACACTTGACTGGAGCAATGCTTAACCACATTCAGCACAGGGATGTGGACTTAACCTGCAAGGAAAGTAGGCTACTGGTGCTAACAGTGCTAACGTTAGCCACACTAGCTTATAACCAATATAACAAGCAATGTTTAATTACATAGACCCGCCACTGGCTGTGAGTCGAATTCGTCCCGCCAAAGCTTTTTTGAGTTGAGGCAATTTTATAGTAGTAACAGTTTGGCGACCTTCACTTTTGTGTGTAGCTGAAGAGGTATAGGGACAATGCTGCACTTCAGCAGCTTAAGTCTCTGATGCTTGTTCTTTGAGCAAGTTGGAGGAAAGTTCCATAAATAGGTCTACCATTCTGCCACCATCTTGGCCTACAAAATGTGGTATCGTTACCAACATCTATATGCTTTTTTAGCTATTCTGCAAAGGTTTATGTATTTCTGCATCTCTATACACCATATACCTCTAGATGAACAGTTAATGTAGTGTATATTGTAAACTGGTCCAGCCAACGTCTTGGTCTGACCTTGACATGTGCATTTCAACAGAGAGACTCTGCTTTCCTCACTTTTCACCTGCAGGAGTATTTGTTGAACATAAGAGCAAACTCTTGAAATAAACTTACCCAAAAGGGTTATTTCTCCTTCTTTTCTGTCCTCTTGTGTTTGCAGCATATTTGTAGCTTTTCAAACTGATCGGGAGTAACTCTGCACATGCGCAGCTCTCTTCTCTCATGGCGAGCTAGGCATATTGTCACGAGACATGATGATATCAAACATAAATCCCAGCAAACAGGTAACTTTCAGGGAACAATCCCTAAAGGTTTCCTGAAGGTTTTTTGCAACTTCCAAAGGGTATTCTGTGGAACTTTCAGGGTTGTGAAGGCTCTCTAAAGGCTCCACAAAAATACCCTTTAAAGATCCTTCAGGGAATGTTCTCTAATGATTACTTTTTTTGGAGGTACAATTTTGTGGTGGACAGAAGCATATGTTGCACTATATCATATGCACTGTATTTTATAACATTACACCTTCACTATTATATAATAAGTATGTATAATAATATAATATATAATATAATAATAATAATAATAATATAATCATTATGTATTGTTATCTACATCATCTACATCATAAATTACAATTACAACTACCATACTACCGTACTGTGTGATATGTTTTTGTCTCAGTTTTCACAGTTTCAGTGTGCAAACTCTATGCAAAATGCTCTCTTAATTTGGGCTTTGAAATTTCACTTGGCATGCAACATGAGAAAAACTGTGAAACACACATGAAATAAATTCTTCTTTCATTTCATTAATCACAGCAGCATTGCACATTTATGATAATTATTGCAATCGCCTAAAATATTCATCATTATATACTTTTTAAACAATGTTCATCCATGCACAGTTTATTGTGTTTTGTGACTCAAGAAGTCAGTCTCAGAAAGTTGCGCAAGCGAGTGGAGCCAGCTGTCAAACTCCTTCTGGTCTATGGAAACCCAACAGTTTGGCCATTGATATGCTGGGATAATATGAAAAGGTAATTATTAAAATATTGCAGTCTCAGTTCATAAGATCTAGCTAGGTAGAATGTGTTACTGGTAGCTACACTAATCGTCAAACAATAACAAAGCTAGTTTTACCTTAAAGACCTTACATTAGAAAGTTAACAGAAATTTCGAAATTACAATTGTACTTTTTGAAATTATGAAATTTACAATATTTGTCTGATATCCTAAAGAATAAAGCTGATGCCATGTCCAGGTTTTAGGAACAGTAATTCTGATAACTCTAATAGTCAAACTAAATAATATTTAGCTAACATTAGGTGCGTTAATGTGTTGTGCAGATTAGCTAACAATAACGTAAATGTCACCAACTGCTACTGACATTACAATATGTTAAATTAGCTTTTGGCATAACAGGGTAACTTTAGTAGGGTCACAGAGGAAGTTACAGAGATAAGTAAAGTTTCAAGGAGAAAGCTAAGTTTGGTGTCGCTAACTAAACAAGTTAGCTATCCTGTAAATTATGTTTCCTCTGTATTTTTGTCAGAGGCCCTGAATAAGTTCCAGTTCATAACTTCTCTCAGTTTGGGAGCAGCTGCACAGACCAAGACATCACGTGAGTCACTAGTTGTATTGTCAGCTATACAGTTAAGAGCCACTCTGTATTAATATCTTTGTTAAGAAGTAAATGTCTTTTTTGAAAAACATCGACTGTATGTGAAAACTAGAAAGCTTTCAGTGGCTGGCGAAACACAACACTGCACATTGATACCAAACAACACTATTTATACTTGTGTAAAATGGTGGGGAAATATTCGCCACTTGAATAAAATCAATCCCCACCTTTTATCACTTATTATTGCACCTTGGAATGGCAGGTTGTATATACCGTATGTGTAAAGAAACAAAATTTTAAAAGATTTAAAAAATATTTTGACCTGACTAAGAATAAATTTGAAATAAAACTTCTTTTAATAATTAATACGTGTTGATTAGAGATAGCATAAGAGATCTTCTTGCCTAAAGAAATGGGAAATTTACTATTCAAACTTTCTTTTCGTTGTGATGAATGTAATGCATACATAAAAGTTTTTCTGTTTTCATATCAGTCACTACTCCTTTTTCTTCTCTGTCCTCACAAACCAAAACCAACCTGCAACACTACACTGGATTCCATAGTTAAACACCAGTTTCTAAATGGTTACTAGTGATGATATGTACACCTAACTATGGAGCCCCCAAAGGGTCACATTCTGAAATTTGTTTCCTTAACTATCCTTGCAGTTCCTTCCAATAACTTTTGTATTGCCTCACATTAAGTTTCGCATTCCCTCTGATCCATAGCAGCTGAGCTGTATTATAATGTTTTATTATGTAGTAGACTGCTGCTGGTTGTGAGCCCACTCCCAGCTGTGTCTGCTCATGCACAATCTGTATCATTCCAGGCAGATAGATATCTAAGACTTATGGAGCTAGTTAACCAGCTCTCTAAACTGTTATTAGGCTATAACCGGCTGCTGCCAAGATTCATTGAGACGGGCTGTAGCTGTGAATACATGGGATGATGCTGTCACTGTGATTGTGGCTCTAGCCATGGCTGTGTCCTGGCTGTTATGATTAACATTAGTTTGTAATGGGTGTAACAATTACTACATGCAGGGGTTGTATGTGTGCAACTGAATGTTGTATTGAAGCTACTGAACTCCTGTGGTGTATTGGTAACACATCTGTCAGACCTGATAGAAGCAACGTGGGTTCAAATTCTAAGTGGCTTTACAGTTCTTCCTTGGCGGATGTTAATAGGAGCAGTAAAAAGTAAGTATAGCACAGCTACCGCAGCCATTTCCAAAGCATTATATTGTATTTTCAACCACAAATGCAGCCACAGCTTCAACCAGCACAACCAAGCAGAGCAGCTGCAGCTGTGCAATAAATTTTGAAAATCAATGCAAAACTTGTTGTCAGGAAACACAAAAGTAGTAAAGAAAAAGTTTTCACACCGTGACCCTTCAGGGGTTCCGTAATTCAATCTTTACCATCCCACTGTATCAGACTGGACTGGATATCTGTCTTTTAGATGTCTGGTGTGCGATGTGTTTTTACTCAGAATATAGTTACACAGAAACACACACACACACAAACACAAAAACACAAATTGATGAATTGAAGTTGTGAAGCCGGTACCTGGTTCACAATTATCGTCGAATAGTTGTTTTTTTGTTTTGTTGTGTTTTTAAATCAACACCCTGTTTATCAGGTTTACAATTCTAACACCTAACACCCTTGGAGGGTAGAGGTATGCTACGTCATCCCTAACTCTGTTGATTTAATGCAGGAGTCTGTGGGAGAATACATAAGAACACTGGGTAGGTGGGGCTGGAAGATGAGACAGTCAACACACCTCTCTTTCTAAAGGTAATTTTGAGCTTTTTAGATTGGATACTATGATGTGCTTTTCATCATTATCTTTATTGTCATTATTGTGCAGCTCTTCCGAAGCTTGATACTTTTTTTTTTTTTTACAGGTTTGTTGTAGAAGGTCTGTCCAAGACCTCCTGTTAGTACCAAATACATTCCAAAAGAGATTCCCTCATTCGGTGTTTTGATGATAGTGGTTGAGAGCACTGTCGAACATGTTGGTAAGGCTGGTGGTAGCAGCAAGGGCAAGGAGGACCCAAGCACAAATACACATGCGGGCATGTTCAGTGAAGGAACTTTAAAAGATAAACTGGTGAAAACCAGGGTTACAGAAAGATGGATGGACAAGCAGGCAGACAGGCAGAGAATTGGGCAGGCAGGTAAGTAGGGGAACATGGGGACTTAAACAGATGATCTGACAAGGAGCTGTTGAAAATGGCTGATTTTAGTGCTGGCTGGGATGATGATAAAATTGGGAATAGGTGTATGAGTGAGTACGGAAGCTCAGGGGATTGAGAATAGGAGACTGTTGAGTAGGTGGATCTGGCAGTCAGGTGACTGGGATAGGGAGGAACGTCTGAGGTCATCTGATGGGCAGAAGGAGAGTGGCAGGAGACAGAGGCCAAAATAAACAGAGCTGAGACAGGAATAGTAAAATTAACATATACATTTACTCATTTGGCAGACACTTTTATCCAAAACGACTTACAATAGTAGGAATGGTAAGTCCAGAGGAGTGAACAAGAGAGCCCAAAGACGAATAGTGAAACATGTAAGCCCAAAATGGGTATTTAATTGGGCTGTGATCTGGTGACTACAAAAGCCATAACATATGTTTCACATCATTTTCATACTCATCAAACTATTCAGTTACCCCTCGTGCCTTATGGATGGAAGCATTGTCATCCTGGAAGATACCACTCACATCAGGCTAGGAATTTTTCACCACAGGATAAAGGGGACGACTCAGAACAACTTTGTATTGATTTGAAGTGACACTTCCCTCTAAGAGGACAAGTGGACCAAAAGCATGCCAGCTAAATTCCCCCCCACAGCATAACAGAGCCACCGGATCCCCTCACTGTGGGGGTCAAGCATTCAGGCCTGTACCGTTCTCTTGGTGTATGCTACACATGCACTCACCCACTTGTTGAGAATACGTTGAAGGATGACTCATCTGACCATATCACTTTTTTCCACATCTCTGTAGACCAGTGCCTGTGGTTTTTAAACCACTTAGCTATCAAATGTGCATTCATCTTTGTAATGAGGGCCATATGCAGTGCAACCCTACTATAAAATCCATCTCTATGTAATTATCCAAAGGCTGTTCTTGCTGACACAGTCTGATCAAGTCCTGCATTGTCAATCTCAGTCACCTGATGAAGAAGTTGCTCTTCTGTTTTTACTTATGTATCGCACTAATGCACAAACAGCACTGTCATCAAATGTGCGCTGTCAACCACAATTTCCAGCCCTATTTACTGACGTCTCTCCCATAGATCTAAATGCAGATGTCACTTCATTCACTGTTCCTATTGAAACACTAGCTAGTTGAGCAGTCTTTGTGACTGAAACTTCTGCCATCTGTGCCGAAACAATGAAACCTCTTTCAAAGTCATTTAGCTCTTTTCCTCTTGCCATCTTGATACAAAATCAGAATCAACTGGACCTGCTCAGTGTTTTTATACATGGCACAGAGCATAATTGGAGAAAGGTACGGAGAAGTAAAAGAATGAATCATAATCCAAAGCCACCACATCATCTGTCAAACATGGTGGAGGCAGTGTTATGGAATGGGCATGTATGGGCACCAATGAAACTGGGTCACTGGTGTTTATTAATGATGTGACTGCTGATAGAAGTAGCAGGATGGATTCTGAAGTGTATAGTTCTATACTATCTGCTCAGATTCAGCCAAATGCTGCAAAACTGATAGGACAGTGGTTCACAGTACAGATGGATAATGACCCAAAACATACTGCGAAAGCAACCCAAGAGCTTCTCAAGGCAAAGAAATGGAATATTCTCCAATGGCTACGTCAATAAACTGACCCTCCATCCAATTAAGAATGGGACTTTCAAAGGATTTTCATACAAGTATTAAAAATAATCCTTATAATTATGTTGGTCTGTCCAATTACTTTCGAGCCTCTGAAAATGAGGGACTATGTATAAAAATGGTTGGAATTCCTAAATGCTTAATGCAATAGTTTTTTATACTCCATTTGGAAGTGTGTTATTTGTTGTTAGGAACTGCTGTTAATTGTTTGTAAGTTCACCACAGGGTGGCTGTAGGTAAGTGTGACATCACTCTTGTGATGTGAGCGCCATCACTGGGCCAGCTGGCACTACTTCAGTTCTTCCCTCAGTCCAAGAGGAGTAACCACAGAGAGACTGAAAAATACATGAATATATCTGTGTGTGAGATCCTTACTTTCTTCCTATTGAGAGCACTCACCCACTTTAATAATTGTCAACCAACAACCTGTCAGATGTCTCTTGCTGATTTCTACTGTTCATTACAGCACAATCCCAGCATTTCTGGAGAATTGAATGCACTGATGCCTGACAGACTTAACCACTGAATTAGCATTAGAAAGTGTGATTGCTGAAGCAGAGGAAGATGGGACAACACTTGAGAGGTGAATCCCCGAACTTTGCCAGGCGCATTTGCCACCACTGAACCTCTGGGAAGAGCTGGAATAAGTTGCAGGGAGAGGGATGCCTGGCATGGTCAGGCGGCCCTGTTGTCACTGGAACAGCAGGTGAATGGATAAAAAAAAAAAAAAAATGAATAGCTGAGCTGATGAAGACAGTTGTTCCTCAAATTTACAGTTTTGCTGTTATTTTACCAAAAATGAACATTAAGAAAACTTTCCTGAATGGGAATGTTCATGGAAAGGGTCTGTTTTTATTCTTGCCACCAGAATCCCATGTTCCTTGCAAAAGACACTTAGCTGGAAAGCTGTGATTAAAGCCACTTAGTTTCAGTACCAGTACTGCAGTCCCATCTTAATGTGCCTCACGCTTAAGGGCGTTTCTCCCATTTTAATAAGCAGCGCAGGAACTGGAGAAGTTCTAAAGTTCTAAAGAAATTCTAAAGTCTTATCATTGCTTGGTATATTATCTCCCTCTCAAAACTTGGTATATTATCTCCCTCTCAAAACATAGAGCTGGCTCATAGTCCCATTCAGCCAGACTTTGCATGACATTTAACACCTTCTCACATTTATCTCAACTATTTTTGCTAAATGAGCTGTCCAAGTGATTTTTTCATCACACCAAACACCCAGAATTTGATTTCTTTCACCCTCTCTACAGGAGATCTATACATGTACAATCCAAGGTCAGGTAGCTTTCTTCTGAAACCAAAGATCATGAATTTAAGCTTTGCGGCTGAGATTTTAAAGCCCCATTTATCTGCCTAGTTCTCTACAAAAACTAAAGCCCTTTGTACTTGTTTTAGTGTAAACTCTGCATTGCTACGCCGTCATCTGCAAATAACAACTGACCAGACCCCAACATTTCCAAATATATAATTAATTGTGATATTAAATAGGACTGGGCTAATAATTATCCCTTGTGGATCATTATTAATCCAATTGAACATTCTGCCCCTAATTCCTAAATAATAAGTTTTAATGATTAGTCCTTCATTCACAGAGAATCTTACGCTTTCTCAATATCTAAAAATACACTTAGTATTATTTCCTTATTAACAAATTGCTTTTTAATATCTTGATCTAAAACTGCAACTAATTCCATTGTTGACCTTCTGCTTCTAAAACCATTTTGGAAATCGTCAAAAACCCCCTTACTTTCTAAAAAAAAAAATACAAGCCTGTTGGTAATCATCAGTTCCATGATTTTTCAAAGCATTGATGTTAAAGCTGTAGGTCAATATGAACTGGGGTTAGGTGCATTTTTACTTGGTTTCGAGATTTGAACTCTAACAGCATGTTTCCAGTCTGCTGGCAAACAACCCTTTGCCCTCACTGATGTGAACAAAGATAGAATTTCTTCTAGTACCAAATGTTTAAATAATTCATAAGACCAATCATCCCTCCCAGGAGTAGTGTCTGGCATCCCTCAATTCTCTCATAGTGAAAAACACATTAACTGGGTTATCATTTTTCTAAACTCCAGTCCAACTTCCACTGATTCAGTAACATCAGTTTGCTCCTCTTTATAACTCTCTCAACTCCCAGGTCCCTAGAACTGTGCACTGCTTCTAAAACATCCACAAACATATGAGCTTTTTCTTTGTTGAATACTGCTTCCACGGCTCCATTCTGAAAAACTGGTATAGCAGTTCTTTTATAGATTCCTGACATTCTGTGTATAGCTGACCACAGGTGCTTTAAAGAAGTCATGGGGCACAGCGTTTCACAAAATTTCAAACTTTTTCTTTTTGCATTTTTAGGAACTCCTCTTGCTCCTCTTTTTCTGTTCCTTACAGCTATATCACAGTCTGTATCGAACCAAGGAACCAACACAGAGACCTGGGATTCTTCTTCAAAGGAACAGTTTAACAGGCTGAGGGATGCTTTCCAGTTATTTACCAGGCCCTCACTCTTCTAACCAAGCTAGAGCCTTCTCGCGAAATTCATTTCATCTAGGCTGAGAAAAGTTATATCTGAGAGGTCTCGTAAATGCTAAGGAAAGGAGCTTCAGTTGCTTCCTTTTTTGTGTCCTTTAGCATAG
Organism: Xiphias gladius; assembly: GCF_016859285.1. Lineage (NCBI taxonomy): Eukaryota > Metazoa > Chordata > Actinopteri > Istiophoriformes > Xiphiidae > Xiphias > Xiphias gladius. The sequence continues at coordinate 994,733 of NC_053419.1, forward strand.
TGTACACTGGACCATCCATTACTAAAGGAAAGGAGATAAGGCCGTCCCACAATTCCTTGCAGCAGCAACATTTAAAGCAGAGCCCTGTCAATAACATCGGCTGACGCATAATTAACACCGCAGTTGTCTTGTCCTTAGTCCTTAGGAATTCTCCTTCATATCTTTCCTTGACGTCATGAAGTTTTCCATCAAGATGGTTATGAAAGGACATTTTTTGACTTTTCAACTGCAACCTACATTTGATGAAACAATTAATATATGGCTATAATTATTCTTTACAGTATGATACTGGGGCCGGCTGTGGCTCAGGAGGTAGAGCAGATCGTCCACTTAACGGAAGGATGGTGGTACGATCCCCGGCTCCTCCAGTCCGCATGTCGAAGTGTGTGTGTGTGTGTGTGTGAATGGGTGACTGTGGCAGTAGCGTAAAACGCTCTGAGTGGTCGATGAGCCCAGAAAAGTGCTGTATAAGTGCAGTCCATTTACTATTTACTGTAGTTGGCCTTCCACCCTTTATCAGTACCGAATTATGCTTATCCAGGAATTCTTCTATAACCGATCCATCGCTGTCTTTGCTATCACTGCCCCTTAAAGGGTTATGAGCATTTAAGTTCCCAGCCCATATAATAAGGCATCTTACCTGCTCCATAATCTTATCAAACTCTGACAATACGCTTACAAGTATCACAGATATAATAACTGCTATTGAACTCTGACTACTTCCACAGCCAAACATCCAAGTTTAGATTTTATGCGAAATCTCCTATACTGAAATTCTGATTTAATAAATGTTTCACACCCCCCACCTAACCAATAAGACTTATCTATTCTAAGACTTTCATACACTGGAATTACAAAATGAAGGCAAGGTTTAACCAAGTCTCTTGAATACATAACAATCCTGACTTGTCATTAATTCCTTGCCATTTGCAATCAAACAGCTCAAGAATATAAAAATTAAGATATTAGTCACCATCATCATCATCCACATACAGCTCCTCTGTACTGTCAGACCTTGTCACCTGTGAGTTACTCGTGTTGTTTCTCCATCATGTGCTCGTGTAATCTCTTTTTTAAAAACTGCTTCGTGCCAAGAAACCTTTCAACTGCTCCAACCACTATCTTATCTTATCACTATAAAATCCGATCTCCTGGTTGTTGTTTTTGCTCCTACCAAAACATCTGAAATGAAAGCTAAAATGGAGTCCCTGTTCAATATCATCATGTCAGGGGGAAATGCCGGCAGAGTTGGCAAAGGGGGCTGGCTCCACATCTCTGTACTGTTTACCTTTACACCTCCAAACCCCTGTTCCATGTCAACTCCTTTAACTGCCTCTGTATAAGATGCTTTATGCTGATCTCTCACTGTCTGAACCCAACAAGAACCAGCAACATGTCCTAACATCTGACAGTTTTAACAGTGCAACAGTAGTCTCAAGTACTCTCTCACTTTCTGGCAATACATCGCCTGCAAACATCAACAAGACTAGCAAGTCCAAATTTCCCCTGTCCATGGGCTTGAATGGCTTGACCTCAGTCACTCAGCCACCCTTAATGTTATCTAAGATTTCCCTCTCAGTCAGGCTAGTGTAAGCAACACATATCACTCCATGTTCACCACCTTTTACACCATCTTAGCATTATTTTATTGTTCCTCATCTTTGCAACAAACCCTCAGCAGTCAATTTGACAATATCTTAGCCTGGAAACCCTTACCTGTCTGGTAAGGGTTTCACTAGTAAGCACTGGTAATTTGTAGAGGATTTAATGCTCCAAATCCTACACCTCCCTCTTTCTGGCCTTTCAAATCCTTCAAGATTACTAATTTTCCGCAATTTATTTTCCCCCAGCTACACCTTACAAATCAGGGCTTTCACTCAATGCACCTCTCTTTAAACCTAGAATACTCCATCATCTGCCGCCCACCTCCCTCAACCCCATCACCACCTCCTTGCCTAAACAACTTTCAATAACAGTAAAAAAAATTACCAAAAGAAAACAAAATGAAGAGTGGCCATTCGAAGCTGAATTTGAGAAACCACACACATAGAGACTTCCAAGAAACTTCCTCAATGGTTTTGTTATCTCGCTCCATTTCTGTCCTCTCATTTTTGGTGTATTTCAGAATCTCAGCAGGTGCAACAGCTCACCTCTTGTGGTGAGCTAGGTGTATTCTTGTGAGGTGGGAGGAAGCTCCTCTCATATCAAACATCAATGTCACAAAAAATTATGAAGGTATGTGACTCAATAAATCCTTAGTATCTGTGATTACATTTTTGTAGCCTAAATAAAAAAATGAAAAATACATAAACTTGGAGTAGTGTCTGCTTGGATGTGGAGAGGACGTCTACCCACAACCCTTTCAGAGTTTTTGTATGAAAAAAAAGAAAAATAGATCTGCCACAGATGTATTGCACTGTGAAATTCTGCTAAGTACTTTAGAGGTTTTTGAAGTCAGCTCCAGAATGACCATTATTAGACATGGAAAGGACAACACCATATGACCGACTGTTTACAAGAATGTCACAACCAAACCGGGCTAAACATAACCTTCCTTAGAAGGAGAAATAGACACTTACAAGTGCATATCTGTATCCGAGAGATATGAAGACGTTGTGAAAGTAAAATTAGTATGAATCATTTGTTATCTTTTATTTTTTGGGGATATTATGGAATGTAAGGAAAATGTATATGTCCTTATTAGTTTGAATAGATGTGTCTTATATGACCTACATGATATTACAATATTTAAGTTGCTGGGAAACTAAATACAAAGAAAGTTATAACTGCGTTTAGCCTGGAGGGAGTTGAAACCTTTTCCTCTGTACAGGTGTCTGACAATCTTGAAAATATACATCTTTACCGCAAGAGGGTATGTATCTGAAGGAATTTAAGGCGGATGTTTGAGATGTGGTGACGTAAGAAGGATAAGAGAAGAATAATGAAGCCTTAAGTCACGAAAAAGTCATTATCAAGTAAGGCAAAGTCATCATGACATCTTGTGACTGAAAGCATGGGCATCCTATGTTAGTTACAGTGGGTGTGTGTTATATCCAAACACTATAATAACTGAGGTGAGAAGGACCATGTTTTCATAGGGAAAAATGCATGTGACACAGTCCAGTGTAAAAGTTAATCCATGCCTCATTAACTTGGTTGGTCAATAGTATATCTTTTTTGGCAAGTAGCCAATCATGTTAGGTTACTCTGTCTTCAAGAAAATTATAAAATGTACCTGGTCCTTTTGTTTGATGAGAGATAATCCCCCTTGGGCCCAAGGTTGTAAGTTACTTTTACAATATACTTATTTTTTCTCAACCATCAGTATTTGTGTGTGGCTTTTTTTTTTTTCTCTAAACAAAGCAATTCTTTCCGTAACATCAGTTAAACAGCAATTTGACTTGATTTTCGTGATTTATGTCCAGGTCGATGTTTTTGCCTTCCAATCAGGACGACTTTTGGCCAGGGACACAACGTCATTGTCAGACCATTGTTTACCAGGGTGTCTCTTACTAAGAGAACATTCCATTTAAAAAACACAAAGCAAACAAAGAAAAAACAACCAAACAAACAGAAACTATGCCAGAAGAACTCAAAGTATACTGTACCTAGACTCTTCTGTCTTTATAGAGAGCTGATTCCTCTAAATCTAAATCTAGGCTGCAGCCTTTACCTTACTTGTACACTCTGTGGTTATAGTATTGTTGTATAGACTGAGTTTGTGTACTTGTCTACTCTTCATGTTGTACTGATTGTATGTTGTTGCCCCTTGTTTGTGTTGTCTAAAAAAGATATGGCTTACTGTGCTTGAGCCATACTGTCTTCAAAGTGCATTTATGGTGAATATCAATACAAACCAGGTGGCACAGTCACCCTAACATTAACCCTCCCTGTGTGATAGGACGGAGAAGCCAGTTGCAGTCAAAATTCTGAAGAACGATGATAACAACGCCTCCGTGCGTGAGGAGATGCTGCGAGAAGCCAATGTCATGCAGCAGCTGGACAATCCTTATATCGTTCGGATGATAGGTATCTGTGAGGCAGAGAATCTCATGCTGGTCATGGAGCTAGCTGAGCTGGGACCTCTCAACAAGTTCCTGCAGAAAAACAAGTATGTGATCCAAATGGACCCTGATTATTCTCTGGAACAAGGCATTCTACTTACATTGCTTATTTCACTTTAATAATAGGGACATAATGATACACACTTGTTTGGTTTGAAATTTGATTTTTGAAGAGCCTGTGGCAGTGTGTTTTCATTCCCAGTGGCAAAGAACATGATTTCCTCAGCAGATGGTTACTTTTCAAAATTCCATTTGACCCCTGAATTGAACATCAGTCAAATACAAGGCAAAGGACAGTGCTCTTTGTTATCAAGTTGCAATTTCAAATTCATCATCTATCATAAAGTATCAGGTCTCTATCTATTTAGGAAACTAAATATTTTTTTAGTTTTAGTTTTTTTATAATTTATTTTTACAACAAAATAATGCGCTCTTCCCACAGTCTATGCAGGTCAAGTAAATCGGTAATTAGAAATGACTTGTAGGTGTGACTGGTGGGTTTCTCTGCGTGAACAGTATTAAACCCGTGGGAGACTGTGCATGTCCTTTGGAACCGTCCACAGGTCATGAGTAGAGTTTGCAGTAACAAGAACTGCAGGGAGCATTCCAACCTCGGAGAGAAGAGGAGCAAATCACAGAAATAGATTTTCAAACATTTCTAAGTTTTATTGAAGTTTTATTCCAGTTTAAGATAGTGGAGGAGAAAACATTTGAAGTATAATTAAAAGTTTCTCAGACTTTATTGGTAAACCAGAATTTTTTCCAGTTGAAAAGCTGATCCTTGTGAAACTTATGTTCAGAATTTAAGGCATCTCAAAAGACTGTTTATGATCAGCTTGTCATCTCTGTCCTTTGAAGTTTACAGTTTCTTTTATGGATAAAATAACAATCGATCACCCACAGGCAAACGACCTTAAAAAACATCACGGAGCTGGTGCACCAGGTGTCTATGGGGATGAAGTACTTGGAGGAGCATAACTTTGTCCACAGGGACCTTGCCGCCAGGAACGTGCTGCTGGTCACGCAGCACTATGCCAAAATCAGTGACTTTGGCCTCTCCAAAGCTGTTGCTGAGGAGCAAAACTACTACAAGGTAATTGTTGACAGGGGTGGGTACAGGTAAATTGCCATAGATCAAGCATGAAGCCCATCCAGGCCCATGATGCATTTGGGGAATATTCCATTGCTTATTTTCAGCTCAGTACAGAAAAATGGTACAGTGGGGCAACATGGCTAAAAATAACCCAATATTAATAAGCCTTGATGGCTTTATAGGACTTTTAGACTTCTTTGCAGCTTTTTGCAGACCATCATTCAACATTATAAATCTGTTTTGATATTGCTTTAGAAGAAATAGAATTAAAATAAAAATGTATTTTCACAGTAGCCATGTTATAGCTGAATGCCTATGTAGCATTGCAGTATCAAAGGAAATTGTTGGTAATCACCACATGAACTCATCTATGAACTTGGTGTTTCCCAGGGTTCCGACATGTTCTCTCATTCCCAAAACACAATGACATTAATCATGGCTACTTGCATGTCTGCAAACAACACATGTTGATGCATCCCATTTTATTTTCTGTAGTCCTAAATTACAGTTGAGGTTCCCTCAACTCCTCATGGGCAGCTAGATGCTCCCTAAACTCCTGCGCATTGTGAAGTCTCTAGGTTCCCTACCCTCTGAGGGCTAGACCGGGGCAAACTACTTGGAAAGGTGCATGAGACGGAAAACTCATGAGGAGCAGACATTTTATTTGCCCTTTTTCCCCTGAGATGTCATATTTTTGGGTCGAGACTGAAAAGAAATCAATGCTAATTGAAAATGAAACATTCATTTAAGGCAAAAACACCTAAAGGAGGATTTAAGGGGGAAAAAGCCTAAAGAACAGTAAGAGCTGGTAACTGAAAACTATGGTTGTGAGAGTCATCATTTTTTCCTTTTATGGATTACTTATTCGGTAGTAAGGGTTCGTTTCATCCTTTTCCAGTTGTTTTCACTGTTATTGTTTAAGTTGAACATTGCTCATTTCTTTTTCTTAGAATTTTGTCTACGTGTAAATTTAAGTTGATATTTTAATTATGGAGAACTAGTTATGGTTTTCTAAAGTTAGAACTTGAACTCAAAAAGAGAAATGAAACCAAACAAAATGGCTTACAAATACAATGATATTTTAACCTATTCTAACTGTGTAAGAGTGGATCCTCTGTCGGCTGGAGAGCTTATTGATCTTGTGAAGTACTGCTACTGCCAATCTCCTTACCATGCCTAGTGAATTGATGAACCCAGACAACCAAGTGAACTTGCTTAGATGTGTATGATTTTTGGGCCCAAGATATTTTAGAGAATCCAGATACAGATACCTTAAATACCCCGCCTAAGGTCAGCAGCATAGATCCCCCACACAGGGAAAGGTTACAAGTTATATCGACAAGGGTAGAACAATAAATAGTGTGGCCCACACGTATTTATTTTAAATCATCAGTCTTCATTTCGTCACAGAAAGTCATTCTTTCATATGAAAAAGTAAAGAAAATGTGACATGGTCTTGCCTCTGCAGAAACTGTAAAACAGTGACCTCTGGTGTTACAGTTCAGTATGTCTCCAGTTTATTGTAATCTTATACAGGTTGTATAATATATACAACATATTCATACTAAAAGTCTTTGTGGTCCACTGCAATGCACCCTTTTTTATCTGTGCATAAAAGCAGATAAAAGACAAAGGAAAAATGTACATATAAAGCATTCAAATTACTGCAATACCGACAATAGCCTATCTGCGTAATTTGGAACCTCAGTGTGCATATTAAAAACATTATCGCCCAGCAGTCGATCATAGCCGGTCAAAGTAGAAATGCACTTGCTCATTGACCGAAAGGGAAAAAAATGATGAGCATCACAATAACTGACAGAGTCCCCTCGGTGCAATGAGACAGACTGTAATCTGAGGCTACATAATGGCCAATATAACATAAAATCAACATGTAATGATGATTTGTGTGTATCTCCTCCTCCAGGCCAAGGGTCATGGGAAGTGGCCAGTGAAATGGTATGCTCCTGAGTGTATAAACTACTTCAAATTCTCATCCAAAAGTGATGTGTGGAGCTTTGGGGTGCTCATGTGGGAGGCCTATTCCTATGGCCACAAACCATACAAGGTATGAACAATTACTTACCGACCTGAGACATGATGACACTTTTTTCACACATCAAGTCACTCACTTAGTCACTCACTCACTCCAGTGGTAGTGGTAGGGGGTGGGGATTGGTGGCGCTGTTCAGTCATCGTCAGACCACATCTACAAAGTAACAGCAGCGGTAATTTAGACCTTCAGATGTAGATATGACATTGTCACCACTTACAGGCAGAAAAAAATTAAAAGCCACTGCAGGTTTTTCCTCTTTTTTTTGCTTTAAGTTAAAGGGTAGGGTATTTGATTTTATAGTATAATTAGAAACAAACAGGTTAGATAGAATTAGTTGAAAATACGACCTCAATGCAACAAAAGTGAATTCACCTGTGACTCATTTAACATAAATAAGTTTACCTGTGATCACAACAATTTTGATTATTCTTGTGATTTCCAATTAAGCCTAAATGCATGAACAAGGTTATAAAATAACCTGTAAACACCACAATTTTGTCAGTTTTTGCCAGGGCTGTGTCTAATGCAAGATGACTCCAAATGGTAAGGAATAGCCTAGCCTAAGAAACCAGACTGTGAGACTTCATAAAGATGGTAGAGGGTACAAGGGCATCAGTAGGCCACTGAAAATAAGCTGAGGTTGCAGCAGTGGTTAGTAGGTATAGGAAGAGCCATACTACCAATAACAGAAGGTGGAGTGACCGTCCTTGAAACTCAGTCTTGCTGTATATTCTATCTGAAAAATTCCAGTGACGCTATTTTGTATCAGTTCGACCATCTTGCATTCCTTTCAGTGGCACTGAGCCATGCCTCCCTGATGGTATCAAATTCCATCTGAATGAATCACTGTTCACAGGGAATGAAAGGAAATGATGTCATGCAGATGATTGAAAGTGGAAAGCGTATGGATGCCCCAGGCAACTGTCCACCAGAGATGTATGACCTCATGACAACCTGCTGGACATACAAGTAAGTGACAAGTTGTCTCTCTGTTATCACAAGGCAATGGTTGGATCATCAACAGACTGTATTACACCTGACAGGAATAATAAGGGCAGTGTATGTTAGGAGACCTTGCTTTTGATCACTACTTGCTTTTTTTCATGTTTTACAGGGCAGATGAAAGGCCTGGATTTACCATAGTTGAGCCAAGACTACGAGAGTATTATTATGACATTGCACAGTGATTCTTCATACTGATGTTATGAGACTATGCAAAATGTTGGTTGATGAGAAAAACTGCATTTATTAATGTATAAATGTTTGGAGATGATTTTTAAATATAAATGCAGTAGTAAAATATTAACTTCAACTGGAGGATCCAACAAACTATACAACTAATTCATTTGGTAGATGTTTTTCATACTGTAAGTGCATTATATGTATTAAAGCTTCACCACTGCAATGTCATTATAGTTAAACCTAAAACCCTTGAAAGTCAAATTGTTTCAGTGTAATGGAGAGACAGTCAAGACCATCAATTTATTTATATATAGCTAAATATCACAAATCACAAAATTGCCAAAGGGGCTTTACAATCTGTAGAGTATACAACACCCTCTGTCCTTAGACCCTCGAATAGGATAAGGAAAATCTCCCCAAAAAACCCTTCTACAGGGAAATAACGGATGAAACCTCAGGAAGAGCGAGGGATCCTTCTTCCAGAACAGACAGTGATGCAATAGATGTTATGTGTACAGAACAGAACTACATAGTAGATACACAGTGTGGATAATCAGGATGACAAAATTATAGACAGATTATAAACATTTATAAGAACATGATCTGGGAGGATGTCAAGCAACTCCAAGGTGCAGGTAGGCTGCACCTTGGAGTTGCCTACCTACAGCACCTGAGCTGATCCACCATGAAGACCTGGAAAGAGGACAGACTACACAAAGACACAAAAAATCTAGTGGCAAACTCAAGCACACCATTCACACATCGGAACAAACACACAAAGGGAGAGAGAGGAGAGATAGACAAGGACAAACATGCACACACAAGGGAGAGAGACTCCTGGAGGATGGAAAATTCCAGATCCACAATCTGGAATGAGGCACCAGTAGACAGGGGAGAGAAAGAGGTCCCAGGACAGTCAGTGGTCCAGCACAGAGCCTGAATGTAGAGAGAGGACAGGGAGAAGAAAGCGGGAGAGAGAGAGAGAGAGGGGAGAGCACGTAGCCTGGATGCCCATGTGCTTGCAGGACAAAGCAGTGGTAATTAATTCCATGACTGTGTATGATTTGGCCATGAGGTGAAATATAAGGAGAGAAATTCAGAGGGACAAAAACAGAGCCCTGACGTACTACATATTTCACATCAGAAAGGATGAAACACACTGCGTTCTTTCAGATAAGTAGGACTTTAACCAATTGAGAGCCGGGCCAGAGACGCCAAATTGGTTTTCCAATTGGTCTAGGAGTATACAGTGCTCTATGGTGTCAAAAGCTGCACTGAGATCCAGTAACAGAAGCACAGAGGTGGTATCTGAATCCATCATAAGCAGAAGATCATTTACTTCTTTAGTTAGTGCAGTTTCACTGGGCTGAAAGCTAAGCTAAGACACAATTCTTTCAAGTACTCTTTATAATTATTATTAAAGATTAAGATGCGGTTTCTTAATCAAGATGCGGTTTCAGCAGTCATCAACTGGCATCATCCCCAGTACCGTTAATCTAGTTGGGATGATGCCAGTTGTAATAAATAAGTTAACAATATTCAGCATTATAGGTCCCAAAACTTATCTTTGACAAATTTCATCTGGTAGAGGGTCAAGGAGGCAAGTAGTAGGTAATAGACGTAACCACCAGTTTAGACAATATTTTAAGAGATATAGTCTCAAAATATGTCAAAACAGAGACTATTTTGGATTCTAAATACTTCTCAGCTGATTCTACAGAAGTAGCTGAAGATGAGGAAATAATTTTGTATCTAATCTCATCTATCTACAGAAAACTTTTGAGCTGTAAAGGACGAGCAGCTAAGACAGGGCTGTTTTTGAGTAAGTTTAGCTACTGTGTGAAACAGAAACCTAGCAACCTTGTGTTTAATGTTACTGATTAAGTGAGAGAAAAAGATTGCTTCAAGTTCAATACACACACGTGTCATGAGAGGTGGAAAGCTTCCAGTTTTGATTCATGCCATTTGTGTTCTAAATTCCTGCAGTTGTTTCTTCAGTCTAGTTTGGTAGTAACAGTTGCAACTGAATTCAGGATACTAGAAAGAGCTGTGTTTAAGTCACTGATACAGTTTTCAACAAGGGCCTGTTGCTGAAGTGAAAGGACAGGACCATCGGCAATTGCTCACCAAGAGCAGTTAATGGACCTGTGTGGTGAGTGATAAATACATCAGCACCAACATTAAAAGGGAAGGCTAGTAGTTAACACTTCAATTGTAATAAAAAAGTGATCTGATATCCCGTGTGATAGAATCAAGTGAAGGGCGTTACCACTGCGGTGAGTAGTTTCATGCACAAGCTAGGTGAGACCAAAAGTAGTGGCAGAAAGGCTTTACTAGATAATCACTGGCCTTATTCAGGTGAATATTATATAATATTGAAATCACCAATAATTAAAATCTCCTCAGAATGAGTAACAAGGTCTGACAAATTCTCCAAATTCTTCTAAAAATTGGGAATAAGGGTCCGATGATGTGTAGAGTACCATGAGGTGGAGTGGTCGGAGTCTGTTGCCTGGACAAAGTAATTCATAAATGATGTTTTAATACAAGAACCTCAAATGAGTCTAATGTAATATCAAGTCAGGAGGTTACATTGAAAATAGACTAGATTAATGCAATACCACCCCCTTCTTTAATAGCCCAAGTTACAGGGACATTGGTAAGCTCAGGTGCGAAGCTTCATTTAATTTTAAAAATATTTAGTTTAAGCCATGCTTCACATAAAGCAATCATATCAAGGTTATGCTGAAGAATCAAATCATTTATCATTAAGGCTTTAGTAGATAATGATCTGGTAGTTAAAAAACAAGGAGGAATTCCCTGGCTGGACATATTAACTAAGCTAGTGGACTCCAAAACCCCACTGCCTATTAACCTTGCAGGCTCTCTAATCCTCACCAGGGCTGTAGTCTCCCAGTTGACTGGTTGATTGGTTGGTTGATATTTTCACATCCAACCAAATTCTCATTGGCCAAATTCACAACCCCCACAAATCTGTTTTCACAACTTTGAACTCGCCCAAAGTTTATGAACGATTACTAAGTGTCGGCTACGAGGTAATTGACCTAATGTCAAAGAAGTTGTCGTAGTGACTACATTTTGTTAAAACAGACCCAAAAGCCGAGTGTAAGTTTGCAAACAGCAGTTGGCATTCCACAGAAAATACTAGCCTTTTCTGTTTATTTTCGAATTCATTTAGACTAATTATGCTACCAGGTAGAGTGCACTCAGTGCATTGTGGCCATTTTAGTTATTATAGAGATAAAATGCAGACTTAGTGTTTTCCCCCGCAACCAATTAATTGGTTGAAGAGTAGGTACAATATCAGTCGACCAGGATTTTTCTTTGGTTGACTACAGCTCTACTAATTACCTGTGACCTGCCGAGCGCCAAGTCCCAAGTCCCTAATGTCAATCCTGACGTAAATATCTGTCTGTACTTAAATAAAAGGACAGTTATCAACAAAACCAAATCCCTGCTCACTACAGTAACGAACCAGCCACCAGTTCAGTGAAGTCGACCACGGACAATTAACCAATGTCAACTCATCTTTCTGGCAGAGTCAAACGGCCTGGCTAGGCTCTCTTTTGTGATCTCAGACTGCTTCATACTAATGTTATTGTGCTGACATAGATTACAATTCAGTGTTTGAATTACAGGGAGCAAGGGGGGCTTAGCACATTGGCCACTGAAGTGCACCTCCATTCAGTTCAGCAGCCTCTCTCACATCTCATCAACATCCTCCCATAGCATTTTTCTACACAATGAGAAATTATGAAACAAATTAGTTATGAAACTAGAGACAGGTCAAAATTTCTCGCTATGAAATGAGCCCACAATGTAATTTGAACCCTGATCACAAAGTTGCCTGGGTTCCCTGTTTCTCCTCTATGTCTCAAGCTCTGGCTCTGGATAGACAGTAAACTGTAGGTGACGATGCTGATCTGTCGGTATTGGAGTCTGTTATTAATAGCATGCGTTGTTTAACGCTATTGGCGGTGGAGGCATGCATGCAGACAGCACAAACAATGGGGACAAACAATGGGGCAGATTTTTCAACTACTTGAAAAATTTGTGAATGTTCAAGCAGTTCATTTTTTCAAACGAAAAAATGGAAAAACAAAGTGTTCTTCCATTTTTGTTGTCAGAATCACAAACAAAAAACCAGAAAACCATTAAGCTACTCCCCAACACTGGTCATGAATAAAAGGCTAATAGTCTATAATACTAACTCAGTCCCCTGACCCAGGTTGAGGGACTTCCAGGGGCTCCCCAATAAAATGGGGAGTATTTTAATTTCACTATTATTTCATTAATAAGAAGTTATCACAACGAGAGAATGTATAAGAATGACTATTCTGTTCATAGGATTCACACTCTTCACTGTCATCTGAAAAAATAGTGAATGATTACTGTGAATGATGAGTGTTGATCGTATATATTTGAAAATGAGTGCGGCTTCACAGACTCCCACTCAAGGATGGGTGCTGGGGGAGGTGGGCTGCCCACCTCTGAGTAGACGGTGTTAATTTTTTTTTTTTAAATATAAATTTCATGACGTGAAGAAGCCCCGAACGGTTGACTCTATGTCATCTTTGGCCTTGCAACGTTCAGTGCGATTTAAAACAGTGGGTGACGTGTTGAGCCATTTTAAACCCATGAAATGCTGATTTTTATAACTTTGCAAAAAGACATAAATACCAACGCAAGCACTGATGTGTGTCATCACAGTACAGTCATATCCTTTAGTTTACAGCTCAAAGAACACACTTAAGTGTCCAGTACCTCTTTAATTGATTTAATTTAGGTTTAAAATTGATATAATGAAATTAAGATCACAAAATCAGCATGTCAGGCATTGTGATCGCCATTTAATACCATTTTTGTATTCAATATAATAAACGTGACATTACATTATTGCTTGTTTACTCTTAGCCATTTATTGTGTTGGTGCATGCTGCCGCTGGAATTTCTCTCTGTGTCTGATCGGACCTAGTCTGGGTCCGGTCACATGTTACATGGCTTTGCAATTTGTCTTGACAAACCACTGTACAACATATACAGAAGGGTGACAAATTAAAGGAAAAACCAACATAAAGTGTCTTAGTAAGGTGTTGGGTCACCACGTGCCTCCAGAACAGCTTTAATGCTCCTTGGCATTGATTCTACAAGTCTCTGGACTCTACTGGAGGGATGAACACCAAGAAAGGAGAAAAGACTTTCTACGTATTTAAATGTTGATGTATATAATAAATTATTTTAAAAACCCTATACTTGTATTCCTTTGTACATTTGTACGAGTGAAAAGTTGATCCCAGGTTTCCCACTTCAAGTTCCACCATTGCCAGAAACTGACGTGTTCATTATATACTGAAAAGTTTATTGATTGGTGTTGGTTTAGTGACTGATATTGGAAACACAATGTGCTTACACATCACTGATTTTTAACATTAGTGATGTTTTAATAACTCCATAGTGAATATTTAAATACAAGCAGACCCTTATATCCACAACACACAAATAAAACAAAGGAGAGAATCAAACATTTTTGTTTTGACCAAACTTTTCTTTTCAATCACCCATGATAGTAAATGACTCCTTCCATTCACTCATTCAACAGTAACTATGGGGGTGTCAGCCACCACATACAAGTGGCTGGGCAGGTCCAGCCCCTTCATCAGCACTGCGTAGTCCTGCCTCTTCACCCTCTTGTTGTGCTACTGCACTAGGGTCATGGCACTCTTATCCGCCAGCTGCAGGGTGGTCTGCTGCATAACTGTCCCATAGGTCAGAATGTACGGCCTGATTTTCCTGTAGTCGTCCAGGATAAGATTCGATCTGGACGCTGTGCCAGCCCCCCTCTTCTTGGGATTGCGGTTGATGGCACAGAGCCTAACAAAGACGGGCTCAGTCAGGTGGCAGCAATCTGGCCACTGGACAAGCAGGGCAGTGGTAGTGAGTGTTTGCCTCTTCACACTCTACACCCCTGGAGTGCAATGCTGCCTCTTCTCAGGAGACCTGAACCTCCCCGTGTCCAGCCTGCTCTGGTGTCTGGCAGCAAATACCATTCTCTGCTTGTTGTGGTCCAGAAGGTTCTGCCACAGAGCAACAATGTTGCCCACCTAAGCAGAGAGACACCAGCACATGAGAAGACAAAAGCATGTGCAAGTGTTAACATGTATGACAGGGCACAAAGGGAAAGTAGCAAGACTATAAATGTTCCTGACCTGCTGGTTGGTGAGGGCCAGAGAGGGCTGGTTCCTCAGCTCAACCAGATGCTCTGCCAAGCTGTCGACTCTGTCCATACCTGCCACAAGTCATCCACAGCTTGGGGGGAAAAAAACGGAGATGAGCAACAAAACTTCAGGAAAGTGAAGTGGGACAAAACGCAGATACAGTGATACCCTGGACTCATCAGGAGATGCTGAGTCAAGCACTGAGGAGACACCTGGCTGCAGCATGGTGGCAACAGCCTGGGAGGGGGCAGCAGGCTGGGAGGACAGAGGTTCAGAGAAGGGACAAGGCCAGGAGGAGACAGAGAAGCTCAGAACATTGCGGAGACTTGACACAGTAAGATCAGGTGTTTGGTTGTCTTTGAAGTTCCCATCTTCTTCTTCCACGCCATCATTCACATCCTCCGCATGTCCTCTGTCTCCTTTGAGTTGGGGTTCACCTTCAGGGGCTGTCCGGTCAGACTCAGTACCAAGCAGCTCTCCTATGAAAAAGAACAGACAGACACATGCGTGCACATGCACATACATACCCGCCCAAACACAAACACACACACACACACACACACACACACACACACACACACACACACACACACACACACACACACACAAACGTTGTTAGTTGTATTCAAAGCATTCTATATAGATACTGTTTAATTTTAATACCTGAGTTCTGTATCTCCATCATCAAGTGCTGTGATTGTGTGTGCGAATGGCTGAATGTGGCAGTAGTGTAAAGTGCTTTGAGTGGGCGATAAGACTAGAAAAGTGCTATATAATTGCAGTCCATTTACCACTTACCATGTTATGAGCAACCAAGTGTATGGTTTGCTTTGGCAATGGGAATAGTAGAAATAAAGCCTTGTTTAACTTAAGTTACAACACTGAAAACCCACAAACCAAAAGTATTGTATAACCACATTTCAATTAGGCATACCAGTGTATTTGGCAGGTGGCCTGTGAGTTGACACCCAAAAAAAATCTTGCAGCTGTTCTTGCTGCTGCTAAGTGTGGATATATCCCCGGAGTAGGTGGGGGGAGAGACGACAGCTTGCTGGTCACCGCCACAATAAAACCGATGAACAGACACTGTCCTCACAGAGGCTAGTGCCAGGCTGGTGTTTACAGCAGGGCACGGGGATGGGATGGGGTTCCTCACCAAGGACAGTGGAGGAGAAGGGCTCGGGGTAAATTGGGCTTCAGCAAGGAATGTGATTTAGTGAACTGAAAAGAGAAAAAGAGTTAATTTTATGATTCAACATATAGAAAATGATTCATACAAAACATTCATTACTATGAAAATACTCACCATTGACAAACTCGGAGGGGGCCGCAGGAAGGACCGCAGGGCTGCAGCAGTCACACTAGGGGCTGAGTTTGAGGCCACAGACTGCGGCTTTAGCAGGAGACGGAGTGGGAGGCTGCTAACACAACAGCATTCAACCGTGTGATGTAACAGCAACAGCATAAGAGCATTGTAACAGACATGCCATGCGAGATTAACCATAATGAGATGTCACATTACCAGCATGACATCCACAAGTACAGGCCATGGACCCTCAAAAGAGGGTGGTCTGACCACGGGCCTGCGCTGGGCATTTCTCAATCTGAAATGACCAGAATTGTTATTTGGCCTGGATTGAGTCACTCAGTGTAAAGCCCACTGTCTGATTGATATTATCTGCACCATTGTTTTGCCCATTTTTCATCTAGTGACCTGCATACTAATGACCGTAATACGCAAGAGGTACATATGTTGCTGTACTGTACCTTCTGATAAGGGTAATGCAATTCAATTCAATTCAATTCAACTGGACTTTGTGTTCAGTTCTGTACAAATCCCCCAACTGGCTCTCAGGTTTCCCACTTAAATTACCTGGGACCACTCTGGTCACAGGATGTACTCTAGTGTTTTCATACCTACAACTGACATGTTCAAACCAGGAAGCTGAATAGTAGGTTGGCATACTGTCAACTTTTGCCTCAAACATAACATAATAACAATGATAACAATAACTATACTTACAACCATGTATAGACTTGGTGTGTTGAACAATTCATACTCATGAGTACAGCAACATAACACTGTTCTTTTTTTGCATTCAGATACAGACATGACTTGGATAAATCTACAACCATTAACAGCGGAAATACCATGTTTTCGTTTTTTGTTTTAAGACAAAAAATGAACTGCCTGAACGTGCAACGGATCCTGGCGAGGTTCGAAAACCAGTTTACAGTCAGGAGGACTGACTGCAGACCAGGTCACACAACCGGCGTAATACACTTAGTTAGCGAGGTAGCATCAGCTGTGAGTGAGCAGAGGCTTAGCTGCTAGGCTGGGCTAACATGGCAGCAAAAGGCTAGCCCCAACACTAAGATCGTTTCGAAATGCAAATTAGTCTAAGTCTAATATGATATGGATTTAGCATGCAGTGAGCAACAGAACAGCTTAGTAGTAGAGTAAGGATCAAGGAGAGTGCACCAAGCTCCTCTCTCCTCCTCTCCCTCTCCATCTGTACGCATTCATCTGACATTAATACTCGTTACTAAGGTGACTTCTCTCTCCAGTAGTTTTGTGCTTTTTCATCTCTCTCCTCTCTCTCTTCCTGTCGCTTTCTGCAGGTATTTCTGCCCCTGGTGCTGCAGAGTCTGGATCTGTGACTGCAAACCACCTACTGCCCCATGATCCTACTCAACACCCACTGCTTCAAATATTATGATTATCAACTATTATTATATTGAGTTTTATTCGTTTATTATTCACCCTATTATTATAATTATTAGTTTTATTATTAGTCTCATTATTGTTACACATCTTTATGTTATACATCTACTGTCTTTCTCTCTCTTTCTCTCTCAACCCAGGCAGTGGGGGCAGACGACCGCCCACCATGAGCCGGGTTCCGTTCAAGGTTTCTACCTGCTAAAAGGGAGTCTTTCCTTGCTGCTGTTGCCAAGTGCTTACTCATGTGGGAATGTTGGGGCCCTGTAAATATAACTACAAAGAGTCCGGTCTATACCTGCTCTATATGAAAAGTGCCCTGAGATAACCTCTGTTATGATTTGGCGGTATATAAATAAAACTGAATTGAATTGAAAAGATTAAGACAGTCAAGGAGGAGAAAGCGCAGACAGCAGTTATCGTTCTCACGGAAATCACGACGTGTCCCACAGGAGGACTGTCCTCATCCCTGAAGGTCCGGGGTTTTCAATAGTAGCAGTTTTTGTACTCACATATGAATAAATTCCATCACGGTGTCTCACAACTAATGCTAAAACCTGTCACTATTGTACAATATATGACCAAAGTCAGTGTTAAGGAGATCCACTGCTCCTTAAAATATGTAAGTAGAGTTACTCCAAAAAGGACAGAGCCATTGTTGAACATAATGATAAAATTTTGTTTAGAACAATCTTCGAGGAAAACCGAGATGGATTCATCAGCCTTTTCGCAGAAAAACAAAATCTTGAAGTGATCTGTGTATGAAATTAAGAAGAATCTCATCAAAGATATAAGGTATATGTCTCTGATGAGATTCTATCACTTTACGGTGGCCTATAAGGACAATTCACATGCAAAACTGAAAACAAACATTCCTGTAAGAGACGTATTTCTCGTTATGTTGTCTGATATTTAGTGGAGTATCCCTTTAACAACAATTTATTTACTGAAAGTTAAACCACCTCAGTTTTGTGTTGTCTCTGGGATCCTAAACACTTCTCCTGAGAACTGCAGCAGGACAGGAGAACATATTTTTACCCACTGAATTCCTAAATTTAAAAGGCATAAGATCAATTGAGCTGCCTCCTGCTGCAAAATTATGGCTCTTAAAAGATTACTTCCGATAAAACTGAAGTAGTTGGCTAAGTATCCCAGAACTGCGTTTTAAAAAATGTATGTATTTATTTATTTTACAATTCTGGAACTGAGACCTAGCTTCATTTGAAAAAATCTTCATTCCATGGTGAGAAATTTAGATGACAAGGATGTGTATGGGGAGGTCATTCAGATACAACCCTACTGAGCTTATTTGGAGCAGCTACACCACCAGGTGGCAGCATAGTCAAAGTGATTTTAAACTGAAGCACCAAAAAGAAGTCTTGAGTTAGCACTTTCAGCAGGGCTGCTTTCCAAGCCAAGAGTTCAGTCTATAGTTTTTCTTTGTGCTTTCAGTGCCATGGCCTTATTTCAGCTTGATTTGATATATCAAAAGAGTGGCTGTAGTTTTACCAAAAGAAAGGGTAAATCTACTATCAGATATTAAATTATACTTTAATTTTCCACTACAAAATGCACTCAGTTGAGTGCAGACTTCTGCCAAGGTCAATGTCAAACAGCATACACCAGACTAAAGAGGAAAAAATTCAAATTCGTAGGAAATTATCCGGATCTGCCCCATAATTGAATGGGGTCTTCCCTGGGCCATGCCCCATCTCTAAGCCAAGTTTGGTGAAAATCGATTCAGTAGTTTTTGCGTAATCCTGCTGACAAACAAACAAACCAACCAACACAGCAACAGACAGACATGGTTGAAAACAGAACCCCATGGCGGAAGTAAAGATCACACCATCAGGCAGATTTAGAATTATCAATATATATTTTTAAAAAATAATGTAATGGGACACTCCCCTATGGAGCCTTAAAAGTTGTGCATTTAGGACTAGAGTGTACCATTAACCCCCACCTTCAATATCTTCCTGTAAGATAGGACTGAACCCATCTTATGGTTTCGTTATTTAAATGAAAGGCTATAGCAAAATGCCACGATCCAGAGTCTGAAATGTCTTTTAGAGATCCAACATGACAATGTGACCAAGCTTTCCTGCATCAACCTTCTTCCTGCTGTGGTCAGTGAGATACAGAATGCTGTGTAGAGGGACCCTTTAGCCTCATTTTAATGGTTACACATGTACTCTTCAATCCGTTCAGGAACTATTCTTTCCATGATCTTGTGCTACCTTAGGGAGCAAAAATTTCACCTAAGCCTTAATTACAGAGAAAGCAGCCCAGCTGGTCTCTGGCTTGCTGGAACATTATCTACACTGTCTGTTAAAAGTGAAGGAGCCAGTCTGAATTCTACATAGGCAATAATAACTCTGAACCCGTCTCATTATTAAACCAAGAATGATGAGGACTGTGCTCAACCAGATTACTGCCAACTATGATCAAATAAATTGGACGTTAAATCCTGAATAATCTTTCTATAACTTTATTACTAATTAAGTATTCTTGGTGAATAAAGCAGCCTTCTCTCCTGTATACCCCCAAGTGCAGAAGACGGTTTTGAACATGGTTCAAGGCATTTCTGATGTTTCTGTTACTGCATGGTTTATTCTGAATATCAATATCTGCAATAACTAAACTTGTAGAACCAACCATGACCATGGGATTATTGCATCAAAAATAGTCACATATTCTTTGAGCAAGACTTTTCCTAAATTAGAAAGGCATTCCTAATATGACAACAATGCCTTATTTTTGCGTACCAGTTGAACTACTGACAAAATTCTACAAACAAAGTATAATATATTATCATTCCAGATGTGTGGACTGCTGTCATGTTTATACTCTATACTTAAGTCCAGGCCAAAAGATCTTTTCCGTGAAAGCTAGCCATTTCATTGGGAATGTTAACTTAGTGTCCACATACTAGCCTTTTTTGGTATTTCTGGTCCCCATGATGGCAAGCCCTGTATAAGGCAACAGGTGCTGATTCTGTTTTCCCACACAACAGACAGACTTGCATGAACCCAGTCTGTCTGCTGACCTCTACAAGGTGCTACACTCTGACAGCTTATTCTTACTCTTTCATGTAGTCCGATGCTGTGCTGTCCACAGGCTCCACAGGGATTATTTTCCTGTGACCACTCTGGTCACAGGACATACTCTTGTGTTTTCATACCTACAACTGACATGTTCAAACCAGGAGGCTGAATAGTACGTTTGCAAACTGTCAACTTTTGCCTTGTAGAAAGTCTCCAGTATAAAGAGGCTGCATACACTATTTTAATATTTAGTTGGTGAACTTGTGTTACTAATTATCACATCACTCAACACAGGGGTGATGCCATATAGTGTTATCTGCATTGCTGATGATTCCTGTAGAGCCATGGAACAATTCATTTAGTCTGCATCACCTATATCACCCTTTTGTATAAGGCCCAACCACAGCTATGCCATCAGTGTATTTTAAAATGCTGTAGTTGAGGTTGTGGATTTTTAATTCATTTATATACAGAGAATATAAACCTGGTGATTGTATACATTCCTGTGGAACCACTGTGCTAACAGCAGTTTGTTCTTAAATACATTCATTCAAACTAAAGCATGAATGGAAAACCTTACCTTTTAGATATTAAGATCATTTTTCATTAAAGGGTGAAAGCTTTATTAGGAGTTAACTCTGGAGTTCATCAGGTAGACCACTCCAATGGACCATTTAACCTTTGAACTTTTGAAAGAAAGCTTCAGCGCATCTTGACCACAATTAAGATTTATAACTGCAGACTAGATGAATAATTGGAAAACCCTTTATCATCTTACCAATTTTAAATTGCACATGATTTAATCATTTTTGCTGTGGCTTATTAGAAAGTGTGAAACTAGGGAGCTTTTATTAATGACTTCACTAACGTGTGTAACCACAGAATCATTTATTAAAGTCTTATTAATAGAAATAATAAATGACAAATAATGACTAGCAACTTGTCAGCAGTTATAATCTGTGGTTATAGTGAACTCTGTGGCATTTTTGCCTACCTTAGGTAAACCATGTGTGTAGCAGCTTTAATTTAAAAAACAAACAAAAAATAAATCTTACTTCTGTCTTCCAGGGTTTTTTGGACCAGGTTTTGAGATTTCTTCATTCACCCCAATACAATAGGCCCTTTTCTCTGAAGACATTTTTACATGTCACAGTAGGGAAAGCTCAGGTGTAAACAATAAAATGAATGATGGCTGAATTCCATTTATCTGCTTCAGTTTCAGTGAGCCAACACGAACAGTGCCAGGACCCTGTCACATTGCCATGGCTTACTAGAACACTTGAGCAGAACAGATCCATCGTAGATGGTACTAGTGACACCTGTGCTTGTACTACTGTGACAAGTCAAAGCGACTGTGAAGATGAATGGGATTTAGTTCGTGGTACTGACAGCAATGAGTGTGAGATGTGCACTTTTCCATAGTCCCTGTCACTGAGGACAACATTACAAAGTCTGAAACTGTTTACTGCAGTCTAAATACTGCTGAGATAACAATCAGTAGCATTTGTGGCCCAAAACCACCTGTTGAGAAACCGTTAAAACAAACGGTCCCTGTACATGGCCACGGAGGAAAAGCCAAATTTCTCTGAATGGGTTGACCTGCGGTCACAAAAGCTAGAAAAATAAAGTAAAATCTAAAAAAGAAACACTAAAATATGCTGTGACGGATGCCGTTGTAGTTACACCTTCGATGTTTCCCATGAGTAGCTGCTTGGGTACAGGCCTTCAGCACTGGGGAACCGGTCTTTCTTTACGCAACTTTGACTTGTGGTGGATTCCCCCTGGCTTAGTGCTGGACATCTGCCGGAAGGAGGCCAGCCACAGTGGGGATGTGCAGCCTGGTTTCAGGCTTTGTGCAGCAGCATGAAGCCACAGGGCAGGCCTACATGCAACCGCTGGCCAGGGCCTCAACAGTCTGTTAACAGGCTCGCACACACACCCTCTACCTATATCCTCAGGATAACCCTGACCCTACCATCAGCACTGCATGTCTAACTTCAAGCTGACAGGAACCTGATTCTACCCTGAACACTTAATCCTAATCAGTACAGAAAAATAGAGTATAGAAAAACATGGCTGTAGCCTCTGTGATGTCACCCACAGGGACAATGGAGACTGGGTTTTCCATTCATTGTAATTTATCTTTCACCATATGTGCATTAAACTAGTTAAACTAGATCGATCTTTATTTCAGTCCTGATTCAGACACAAAATAATCAATCAGTGTCAAATGGAGATTATAGCAGCAACTGAAAACATGCAGGCTAAACCCAGGGCTTATTACTCCTACTCACACTAAAAAAAAAAAACAATTCATAACTTTTCGTTATGCATTCACATACAGAGCACACACATTCATACTCAATACACAGAGTACATACTGTACACACATGCGTAAATGCACATTTGCACTCATACACCCATGTATACTCACATAAATGCAGACATGCATAGATACATTTACAGAAAACAATTACACATAAAAAACACACAGAAACTGAGACACAAACACTGAAACGTTGTATCAAGAGAATAAACAGATTCTTCTGAACTCAGGTTCACTTTTTTAGCTTTTGTTTTCGATGTTTTCGCCTTCATACTGTATCTCACGTGCTTCTTCCGCAAATGTTGAATCAAATGCAGCTGAAAGCTCTGGTAAAAAGACAGTAAGCGAACTTTGAGTTTAGTATTATTTATTGATATGTATTTCCCTAGCATTATTACAATATTTATACAATTGCAGATGTATATGTGATTTCCATCAGGTTCATGAAAGAAATTGTTTGCTTGGTTAGTTTGTCCACTGCTGTTGTTTCTGCCAGATTCCCTTTTGCAGCATTTTTGGTAAAACAACACTTGTTGCAGGTTGGCTTAAAATAAGGCTTACATATGATATTACAGTATATTAGTTTAAAATCAATTTGCTGTTGTTGCAGGATTATGAAGCGATGAGGAAAGATGCAACACAGACTGCACCATGTTCAAAATAATTGCTGCAGAAAAACCCTTAAAGTTGTATAATTATTACACAGGGTTTGTTTTTATTTATTTATTTATTTTAACTTTAATCAAATAGTTTCCTCGCAGCCCAGTAGGAAATGGTGCTGTACCAGTCTGTGGTCTGGGGTTGAGGAACCATTGCTTTATAGTGTCAACTGATCATTAGCTTGTTCTAATAGTAAACAAGTAGATCTTACCAAGTAATATCAGTATATCTGATGCATGAATGTCTATGTTGATACTTGGAACAGTTTTCCACTTTAGGCAGCTATGTTGCATGACATTGGGAACAATCTTTCTCAAACACTCACACACACACTCAAACACACACACACACACACACACACTTCTGTATACACAGTAGGACTGAAAGACAATTTTACGTTCCTTCAGTAACTACAGTAAGAAAGCAATATTGTAACGTTGTCTCTACTACATCATCTAATGGCTGTAGTTATATTAGCTGTTACATTTTATGTCTGAAACCCGATATTAGCTCATGACATGCTGCTACCCAACAGTGTGTGTTCTACCTGGGCCAGGTGATATTAAAGTGCTGCTTACACGTTAACATGTTAACTCTTGACATAACACTGGCTATGACTACTATTCAAGAGGTTAAAAATATACATGAATATAACAAGTTATGCTGATCTGTGGTGAGGAGGGGAGAATACAATCAGTGATGACAGAACTAAATAGATTCTACACTCATTTTTTATCTGCACACTCAATTTATTCAAGAAGTGATTACGCTCTAATGTTTGGGAAAGACAAACATAAGGTGGACAGTTGTCACATAGGAACTATGGATGTTTGCTTGACAATAAAAGCAGAGAATGGACAAAAAGCTATTTAATACGAGTTTAGCTCAAGTATCTTAATAAAACACATGGTTGATCAATTAGCAAAGGAAATTTATGACTATTTACAGTGTAATGACAATGGACAGGTGTCTCCGCCAGTGCTTTGGGATGTGTGTAAGGCGGTAATGAGGGGTAAATCAATTGCCATAACAACCTGAGAGACTCAAGACAGAAAAACTGGATACACTTCAAAAAGAGTTAAAACAGCTGGATTTACAGCACCCACACTCACTGAATTTGAGAATCAAAACGGAGATAGGAACCAGACTGGCACTCAGTAGAGCACAGACCTCCGCCAAGGTGAAAAATGCACTCTCTTTCAATTTTAAGGAAAATGATAAAAACAATTCTTGGACAATTCTCTCTTTATCAGATATGCACCCAAAATGAATGGGTTCTACCCTTCCCCAAGCACCATCCCTTCCCCAGGTTCGGTGCAAATCATCTCTGTAGTTTTCTTGTAACCCTGTTGACTAACAAACCAAAAACCAACAGACAGCCACAGGACACAGGTGAAAACAGAACCTCCTTTGTGGAGGTAATAAAAGGAATGAGATTAACAAATTATACAACCGAGAAGTTTAAACAACTGATATACACCGAACAGAAATAATATGAAGGTGGAGACTACTGGCCTATAAATTACGGAATAAACAAGAAGATCCAACAGCTAAACACACACACTGTTGTATTGACGATATTAAAAACAGCTTTTAAAAATTCCTATGAAAAACTGTGTTCTCATTCCTAGGTTGATGACAGAAAAATGGAAGCCTTTTTAAAATCACAAAATTTACCTTTACTTACAGAACAGGACATTAGTCACAGCAATAACAAAGCAAGAAATGTATTCCTCCAGGCAGATTCACAAGAGTTTGAAGACCATCCTATTTAAAGCTATGGAAAATTTGCTGACTTCGATAAAATAATCCATCAACTCAGTTAAAAATCTTTTATCAAAACAATACAATTGAGGGAATAAAAATGGCAGTGGATGAACAGAAATTGGCTTTATTTGCTGACGATGTACTTGTGTATCTAGATAACCCAACACAATTCCAAGGCTTATTTCATTTTTAGCAAAATATGGTTCACACTCGTTATAAATTAAAAGATCAAAAGACACAGGCTCTTAGTTGCAACTATAATCCACCTCAAGACCTTCATGAAAAATAGCAGCTAGGTTGGGATGAAAAGTCAGTAATATACCCTTATAAGACATCAAGATTAGCAGAAGTTAAGAATGGACCTCTCAACAAGGGAATTATGGCAAATATTCATAGATGGAATTCAACACCGTACTTGGTAATGGTTTAAAGAATGGGAGAAATTATTATCCAGATACATATGGGCTGGGAAAACTTGGGTAAGGTACAAAGCTCTACAAATACGAAAGAGTAAAGGGGATTTAGCTCTTCCAGTTTTGAAACTCTATTTTAAGGTAGTCCAGCTAGGAGCTTTTGCAGGTTGGTGTACACCTAACTATAAAACGAGATGCGAAGAAATTGAGCAAGCATTGGGAAAAGGAGCACCAGTTAAAACAATGACTGGTGACACCTCACTCCATTTCAGATACTTAGAGAAAAAAATTCAAAATGATGTGAGTAGAAAACAAACAACTCCAAATATTTATACGAGCATATGAGGATGGACCTGATAAAAAGTTCATTTCAAAAATATGGTGGAGCCTTCAGCAATGTAATTAAGAAAATGCTTTCAGTTTTAAAAACAAAGTGGGAAACAGAGGGTCATTTAATAAGCACACAAGAGAAGCGGGAGAAGAGATCTAGACAACAGTGGACAACAACATGCTCTCAAACCTAGAGAGAATTCTGCTGGAAGAATGTTAGTCATTTTTTTCTGTCTGATTAAACTCAGAGTGACTGCTGGAGATCTTTTGGGACAGAGACACAAATCACCTAGTGTTTTCATATATTTGAGATTTGTCCTCATTGGCTCCATTTTGGATTAAAATTCATAACATCCAAACTGTTTTTCTAAACTTAATTTGTTTTGAGTTGATATACCCGATTAAACTGGAGGAATTTGAGTGGAGGAATACAGATAATATTTGTTGAGATTACTATTGGTGGCTTGTCAGAAATCCCTAAGAAATGGCTGAAAAAAAAACGAAATACCTAGTGTTGATGAATGGGTTAACCCTTAGCAATATTCAGAACCAAGAAAGACACATTTGTTAAGAACTGAATGAGATGGATTAATTATGTCTCAACCTTCAGCCCAGACTCGATGTAAATACGCACCACAAACACATTCCAGTGTATCCTTTAGGCTCCCATTGTTTATGTATGTATGTTTGTTCCATGTTTAAAAGGTCGTCATGCTTATGTGGTGTTAATTTTGTTTATGTTGTTTTGGTTCACTCTCTCTTTTTAAGTCAGTAACAAAAGAATTGCAAAAAAAAAAAAGAAAAAAAATAAACAAAACAAAACCTAAAACGAACACACAGAAAGGGCTCAGGTACTTTGTTACTAATCCCCTGAAAATCTATCATGACCTGTAACCGTAAAGTCAGAATTTCATAATAAACATCCAATTATGATTTGATTGTTTAGTGTCATATCTAAATGTAAAAAAAGGAAAAAAGGCACGCTAAAAGAGTTGTAAAATTAAAGGTTTGGGTTTTTTTTTTCAATAACCAAAAGAAAAAAACAACGCTACATTCAGCTTACTTACTGATGCAGATGACTCACATGTCCACAGGTTTGTTTGTGTGTGTTCTGATCTGATGGTATTGGTCAAAGATTGGCATTTTCTGTGATAGTGATTCTAAATTGTCACTTGTGGTTTCCAGCGCACTAGGGAGGTTTACTTTTTCTTCTGGTCTACGTTTTGAGAATGGTGTTTGTTATTCTTTTTTATGACAATTGCCATCATTATATTTTTGTTTTTGAGTTGTGCAGATCTGATGGTATTAGAGGGAGCTAGAGTTTGCATTCCGAGCTGAAAGACATTTCAGTTATTATTCCGGTTTGAATTTAGAACTACCTCAACAACAATCAAAATCAATACTCAAATATAGTTCTGATTATTACACCTCCAGTGCCCCCCCCCCCTTTTCTTACTATAAAGCCCTTTAGCCTATTTCCAGCAATGTATTCACAGTACTCAGTGTTTCAGTTCCACCAGCTTCTACCCTTATCTGGGATTAAATTGGGCCACAGCCGATAGCGGAGCTCCACCTCCTGACATCCAAACGGCACCGTGACGAACTCAGCCCTGTCTCCGTCAGCATCACAGCATTGCCAACTCCTAGGCTCATTTTCTTTGACTTTATTAAATATCTGTGGTCATCACACAGGATCCATATGTCTCTCAGATTTGAGAGTGTGGCTGTGCGCAATTTACTCTCATGGCATAGCAGCAGTAAGAAATTGATTATTCAAATCTCCTGATATGTCATTGGTATCTTATAGTAGCCAACTTAAATGTTTTTCTCCACAGCAAGCAGGTGAACTGCTGCACATACATCCCAAACAGTGAAATCATTGGGAACAAAACGAACACGCTCAGGATGAGTCCAGCTCCATCAAAGCTGTTGATACATTAAGTCTGAATTTACTTTCCTCTGGAGAATCCCAATTTTTTTTCCTGGTGTGTCAATTGGATTATTACAGAGTTTCCAGTTTTGCTGCTTAAATGCAATAATAGCCCTATTTGTGGAAGTGGCATTCTGCAAGAATAGAACAACAGTATAATTTATCACTTAAATAAATGATAATAATAATAATACAAAAAAAAATAGGTCAACGGATAGTAGGCCTAATAAGGAATACAAATTTATTATACTTAGCCTATAAGCTACTGTAGATGCTGCAGTGCAAAGATGTTTCTATTTTTTTCAGTGTTTTATGAACTAAACTGAACTCGGAAAAAAATAAAACAAAATCAAATTAAATATTGTAACGTACTTGAGTATAGGCCTATATATCTGGGGTGTTGTATTACTGTCTTTTGGGACTTTACTTTACTTCATGGAGTACTTCTTTACCCTAAAATTAATTAGAAGGGTCGCTTCAACCGAATTAAAGAACAAAAAAGTAAATAAATAAAATAAGATTAAAATTAAAATGTCCTTGCTCCCCCTTAGTAATATCTGGCCATTGAAACTGATTCAATTTGTGATCCTAGAAAAAAATAAAAAAATAAAAAATAAAAAATTATAATATATATATAAAATATAATATAATATAATATAATATATATATATAAAATATAATATAATATATATATATATATAAAATATAATATAATATAATATATATATATATATATATATATATATATAAAATATAATATAATATATATATATATATAAAATATAATATAATATAATATATATATATATATATCATCTCCACTGAGGCTGATTCATTCATCAGCAGTTTCATAAAATCAGTTTGAGGCTTGACAGTGGTTTGCAAAAGCCTTTTGATACCTAAATCAGTAAAGATTGAAACACATACAGTGAAGAAGAAATGGCAACTCAGAGGAAATGAATTGAAGTGCCTCATGACTTCTAACCACTTCCATCTATGTTGATACAGCAATGACTGCTCTTCAGGCTGTCTGAGAGTCACTGGCTACATTATTAGTACATCGGAAATCTGACCAGGGGTAGAAAGGATCACAATACACATTTCCATGCACAAGGCATTAAGTAAAAGTACAGTGTATTCAGAGAGTATTCAGACCACATCACTTTTTCACGTTATGTTGCCAACGTGACAGAGCTTGAGAGGATCTGCAGAGAGGAATGGCAGAAAATGCCCAAACCCAGGTGTGCAAAGTTTGTTGCATCACACCCAAGAAGACTTCAGGCTGTAATCACTGTCAAAGGTGCTTCAACTAAGTACTGAGTAAAGGGTCTGAATACTTATGTCAATGTGATATTTCAGTTTTTCCTTTCAATAAATGTGGAGAAATTTCTAAAATTCTGTTTTCACTTTGTCATTATGGGGTATTGAGTGTAGACTGATGAGGGGAAAAATTAATTCAAACAAATTTATCATAAGGCTGCAACATAAAATGTGAAAAAGGTGAAGGAGTCTTGAGACTCTGAATGCACTGTATGTGTTAAGATATGTTTACATTTTCTGGTGTTAAAGGGCCACTAAACAATTTGTAGGGGCCATATGGAGTCCCTGAAGTCCTGAAAGATAACATATTTGTTATCCTGTGTGCATCTTGTGCATTTTGTGTATCTTTTGTTATATGGCTGGACTGGGTATAGTCAATGTATGAAAACGAGGACATAGTTGAAAACTGTTGTGGACCCACTGTAAACAACTAATTTCAATGGAAAGTAGCTAAAGCCTGCTGGAAAAGTTGCTAAAGGAGGTAATACAGTAATTAGCATATTCAATATGTCATCTCGTCGTATTTGCATTCTGCCTAGTGTCAGCCAGTTTTAGCCCTTTAAGTGTTTGATTCTCTCCTACTGTCTGTGCTCACATATACAGTAATTATAATACAGCGGAATTCCAAGTAAAGCTGTTCTCAGACGTTTTTCTGTTTCTGTTGTCAGACAATGAAATAAGTATGAAATACTGACTGAAACGCGGCCCATCACTGACAAAATCAGCATATACATCTGTGGTCAACTGAATGAGATGCATATAGAGGTGTGCTTGCAGAGGGAAAGCCCAACCTCAAGCTTGCAGGGGAAAACTGGGTTCTCTTTTCTATGGAAAGTAGCTAAGATTTGTCCAGGAAATTGCTGGATTTGTCTGTAGGTGCTTTTGTGAAAAAAAGTCCCTTAAGGGGTCGTGAAAAGTTGGCAAAGCTAGTGACCAAGGCGCTAAATTGGCAACACCGGCCCTCTGCTGACATAACTGTTTGCACCAATTCATTTTGAAAGAGCAGCAGCCAATAGGGAAGCTCCAACACTTGGCCGGCTGACCAATGGGTTAACTTCGTCACTCAGTCAGTCATGGAAATTTGTGTTTATAATGCTGGCCTCGCTGTCACGGTCCAGCCAAAAAAAAAAAAAAGTAAATTTTTTTGTAACTCAAGGTAAACTTACCTTTTTCCAGAGCTTTCAACCAAATTTCATGGTCTATATCAGTGGAAGTTCTCTCAGTATGAGCAAACTATCAGTTAAGTACCAACTGAAGCACTATCCACTAAGATGTGGTTGAAAGCTCTGGATAAAGCTAGTAAGTAGACTGAGTTTTTTTTTTTTTTTAGTTCTACTTTTTCCAAAGTTGAGAACAAATTTTCAGGCTATTCATTTTTCGAGCTGTTATTTAAATTTAAATAAATCAATGTGTCAGTGTTTTTGAAATTAAAGAATAGAACAAATAAATAATTGGAGATTTTAAAAAACAAAGAATCGTGGAATTTTTCTGCTTTGTTGAACTAAATTTAATCTAAATTTTTGACTCAGCCAGCAGCCGAACACACTTGTAATGTTCTTTCTACAATGGAAATGAAATATTATTCAGAAAGTTTGTCCGAGGGCTGTTGCAGAAGTTCCCATGAATGTGCTGCACATGTAGGTTGCTTTGCTTTCACCTTCTGTCCAGTTCACCCCAAACCAGCTCCATGGGGATAAAGGCTGGAGACTGTGCTGGTCTTCCATCATTTGAATCCACCGCCTGGTTCTTTTTTAATGTTTTGGCTCAATATCTTGCTGTAGGATGAACCCCTGACCAACCAGTCTGTCTTCCTTTGTTACTTGCCTTTTTCTTACCATGCTGATGGGAAATATCTTAGCCTACTGTCCTACTTCCTGCAGTGTTGTCCTAATCATGCATCAGAGGGTTTGGCAACACAGTTCAAATACTGCTTTTGTACAGACAAACTTGTTTGCATTAACTTTAAAGGCTTCATTTACTTCCATTGCTGCAGGAAAGCTGTAAGTGAATCAGTTTCTTCATCACTGAAAAAGGCCTGTTTTAAATGAAATTCACAGGACTTCTCAGTTTTTGGTGACCTACACTTTTTTTTTTTCCTTTTTTAACCTTTGGCAGTTCACCACTGACCTTTGTACCATTTAAGGTTAATCACTCGACTTGAACTGTCAATCACGTCTATATAATGTAAATAATGTACTTTTAAGGGTAGTCTGCATTTCTGAAACATTTTTTGAAGCATTTCTGAAGTGAGTTTTTTTTTGCTCATTGGTCTCACTGATATACTTCCTTTTTTTTCAAATACAGTTAGGTATGAGAGTATTTTAACAGTGACTTTTACTGCAGCCGCCTTCAGTTGCTGCTTGTTTGTGGGTCTTTCTCAGTTTGTTTTCAAGAAGTGAAAAGCATGCTCAATTGGGTTGATGTCAGGTGACTGACATGGCCATTGAAGAATATTCCATTTCTTTGCCCTGAGAAGCTCTTGGGTTGCTTTCGCAGTATGTTTTGGTTCATTATCCCTCTGTACTGTGAAGCACTGTCCTATCAGTTTTGCAGCATTTGGCTGAATCTGAGCAGATAGTACAGAACTACACACTTCAGAATTCATCCTGCTACTTCTATCAGCAGTCACATCATTAATAAACACCAGTGACCCGGTTCCATTGGCAGCCATACATTGTCATGCCATAACACTGCGTTTGACAGATGATGTGGTGGTTTTGGATCATGAGCCATTCCTTTCCTTCTCCATACTCTTCTGTTCCCATCATTCTTGTACTTGTTAATCTTGGTTTCATCTGTCCAAAGAATCTTGTTACAGAACTGGGCAGGTTTTTTTATAGATGTTTTCTGGCAAGGTTAATCTGGCCTTCCTGTTCTTGAGTGTTACCAGTGGTTTGCACCTTGTAGTAAAGCCTCTGTATTTACATTCATGAAGGCGTCTCTTGATTGGAGACATTGACAATGACACACCTGCCTCCTCGAGTGTGTTCTTGACCTCGATAGATGTTGTGAAAGGTTTTTATCCACCAGGTAAAGAATTCTGCAATCATCCACTTTAGTTGTCTCCTGTGGTCTTCCAGGCCTTTTGGTGTTGAGCTCACCAGTGCATTCCTTCTTTTTAAGAATGAACCAAATTTTTGATTTAGCTACTGCTAAAGTTCCTGCCATCTGTGTGGTTGCCATGAACAGCTACCAAAAGCTAATTCAACTCTTGGAATCAACTCCAAACTTTTCATCTGCTTAAAATGTCAAGAAATAATGATGGAACAGGCCAAACCTGACCATGAAAGTATTGGTCTGTCAGCTGTCCAATTACTTTTGAGGCTCTCAAAATGACAACAATAAACAAAAAGTGATATTTTTGTTAAACCCCTTAAATTAAAGCTTAAAGTCTACACTTCAATCACATCTTGATGGCCTTCATTTCAAATTCACTGTGGTTGTTTACATAGATGCAAAGTTATGAACATTTTGTCACTGTCCAAATACTTGGACCTAACTGTTAATCAATCTATTGTGTGTTACTTGTGTCAAGCCATTCAAATCAAACAAATCTCTTGCTCACCTTTGCAGTTCCGCTATGGACAGATAAAACTATGGAAAAAATAAGTAAGGGGGGGAAAAAAAAACAAACAAAAACAATAAAACACCCATTTCCTTCCAGTATACTTCTCATGTAGTCTACGTTTTTGGCGACTTTTGACTCTGAGTAATGGCGAGCAGCAGGATGTTTTTCAATTCACAATGAATGAACATTCTAAATGTTCATATGATTGCAACATCTTTAAAATTATTCTGTTAAAAGTCTTTATTTGCAGTGTCTTTTTCCAATACTACTACCATGGGGTACCAAAGTCATGCAAGCCCCCTGTCATCAAAAATGTCACATAAACCCAGATGTTCAAACTGTACTCCCTGTAGAAGAGGAGAAGCTTTGTAATGATGGGCTAAAGCTACCAGTGTACACACACAAGAGCTTTCAGAAAATGGGTAAAATGCATAAGAAAGAACCTTTGGGGTTAACCGCTAAAGTGTCCTTGAAACCAGTATGTGCAGAAAGTTTTGATGTCACTTATAGCATGTTAATGGCCTAAGCTTGGATTTATAGAAAAATTGGATGATTCTGTTGAAATTTGAGGTTGTGTGTTGTTTTCAGCCAATTCATTGTGAATCATGGTGTCTTTTTTGATACTACCACAGGGTGGTGCCAAAGTCAGAAATCGTCAAATCCTACACATCTGACAGTAAGTGTCAAATCCAAAACTCCACCATCTGGACACTGTTTAAGTAAGGGAAAAACCAGTCTGTTTAATGATTTTATGCAGACACCTCTGGTGTTATTCAGTGTTATGAACACAGTAGTACATTTGTACCAAAGTAAAAAAGCAGTAAACTTTCTGATGCATCACTATTGTGAAGCATTCACAGAAATTTATGGAATTTTCAGTATCTCTTAGATTGGGCCGCTAGTCAAGGAGGTTACTGTTAGTGACTAACTACCAATCATACTGCAACTCATGATAACCATTTGAAGTAACTCATGTTTTAGATTGCAAAGGTTTTAAATATTGTAAGCAGTGGCCAATGCTTGGTTAATTCATTTGTTTTCTCCAAATGCTTAAGTGATAGTTGACACACCCAGCAAGGGCTTTACACTATAACATTTAAGTCACTGGCAAAATCAGCAGCCAGGATCAAGCCTAGTGTCCTGCGGTCAAACAGACTGGATACTGTACAGGTTAATGTGTTGAAGTGTACAGTTTCCCCCATAAATATATTGGAAGCCGTGGAACAGAGGGAGAACTCTCATTGTTTCTGCAATGAGTGTTGCCTCACTCCCCCTTGTAGTGAGGACGCCTCTTCTCCTTGAATGCAGCCAAACCCTCCAGTCGATCTTTAGTTGGTATCACCTTGAAGACAATACCATTGTATCAGTACTTAAAAAGATAAACCTCTTGATTTATTTTAACTTAAGTCAATAGTTACTGCCTTTATTAACCAATTTCCTGACGGACACCCCGTATGGAGAGTTGTTTCAAATAAATTTGCCCTTCATTTTATAAATACAAATTACAACCTCTAAAATAAGCATACATTTGAATCAACACATCTCTATAACAGTTTCAACAGAAACTGAACATTAGAACCTTGATGAATGGAGGATTTATTGCAAGGCTGTTGCATGGGTTAGACAGCTGGACTGAAATTCCTCTTGTGTAAGTCCAGCTATTATTCCACCTCATCTACAGGTGGCGCCAACAAAGGTACGGAGGAAGAAGAAGACTGCTAGCTAGTAAATAATGTGGGTTTCAAACATGAAGAAAAAGTTGGGCTTTTTTTCCCAAAAGAATTCTAAGGCTAAGATGATCATAAAAATCTATCTTAAAAACCTTCTTAAGATTAAGAAATGTTCTCAAAAGCATTGTAACGGAAGACACTCTTAGAAATAATTGTACATTATCGAGTGCCTCCTACCCACTCGTAGAGGGCTAAGAGAACCTAAGAAGCACCAGAACCTGTAAGAGAAACCAAAAACTAAAAAAGTGTTGTAGTCTGTTCTTTTACAGTTTTATGGAACTTGGCTATCTTTAAGGGGCTCCACTTCTTGACTCAGACGTGAGACAGTCCAAATCACTGTTGCCTTCATTTCAGCCGATTTATTATCACTTTTAACAGACAAAAAACATGGCAATATTGATGAGTCTAACGTGAAGTCAAAGACTTGTACCAAAGCCCGTTCTACACACATACATGCTCCATGCTCAAATAAGCTCTGTCCCACCCCATCCATCTATCATCAATCGATTATGGTGCATCTATTAGGTGATGCTGATCCCCTAATAAACCATAATAGATCCAAAAACAATGCCTCAAAAAATAAAACCATTATTACTTCATAAGCCAAACAAAACTTTAAATTATTTCAATAATTCAGCAAATTGAAACAATATACCTTACAACTAATACAAAAATTGCTCTAACAAGTTTTATTTAAGTTTTAAGTTGTTAAGAGACATTTAATGGAAAATAATTGATGTATTTAGAAAGTGAGAAAATAAAACATACACACACAGTCCCTAATTCAACAACTGTTTCACAACTGATCTACCAGTTTCTATTGTCACTGTCCTCTCCCCCATATTCATGAACTACCACTGCTTCTTTTTAGGTTTAAGTGCAAGACTATCAACCTCGAGCAACAGATAGTCAAAGTTTATTTTCTTAAACTTCCCTCCTTCCACTAACACGAATTGTAAAAGGGCAGCAAGCTAAAGCCGCAAGCATTTACTGCTCATTAAGCATTGTTTTCATAGTCAACAGTTCCAAGTATAAATTGTTTTTGTGTCCTGTACAACACTATATATATTTTTAATTTGGAGTATCGCTTACAGTTAAATATCCCAAGTTACTTTAAAGTATATTCAGCATAATCTTTTCAGCACCTCAATCACCTAATGTTAACAAGTTCTTAATGGCATGCACATGCACTCTTAAGTGCTGCTGTGGGAAACACTTGTAGAACTCTTAGAAAACAGTCTTTGCTTCTATGACCTATGATTATTCTTGGGAAACGGTGCCCAGCTTGGGCAATGAGAAAAGAAATCCATCATGTTTGTTAAACCTCAAGAATGCACACACAAATTTTGGTGACAAACACTAAATGTAAACAGAAACTGTTTGTTTGTTTACAAGACAACTCTACAAAATCAGCTTTGACACTTCTACAATTGCTTCAGCCAATATAAAAAGGATATACACCGAGTGTATATGGTTTCACGTTGGTTCAAAGAACCACTCCAAGTACATCACACTGAAAAAATAACTAATTTTTGCTACTTTAATGATAGTTAAAGGCTAAGAGTGGGGTTGACGATCTTAGGATAATACGTGAAAACCCACAACCTGAGAATACCATGAGGTTTTAATGTTGTTCCCTTTCTGTCGACATGTCATTAATGTATGCTGACCTAATAAACTGCCAACTGAGAGTAAATAATTGTAAATTGAATAGTTTAAATTCTTACCTGGGCATAGCATGCCTCTTCAATGGCCAGACCTGTAGATAAATCCACCTGAAAGAGAATGTGGCATCTTTTAGCGAATACAGCAGAAAAATAATTCTCTCCTCTTGTGTGACTCAGACCTGATGATTTCTAATTAACAACAAGGAGATATACTGTACAGTTGCAATCAGAAATATTCAACCCCCTCACCACAAAAAAAGACTGATGTGGATGAAAGTTAGACAATGACAAAAAACCTCATTAAACAACAAAAAATATGTATTGATGCATATTTGAGTTATTTTGACAGCAGAAGTTGACTTAACTTTGAAGTTCAAATGACAAATGTAACTCTTAATACATGTGCAGCGTTATTCAACCCCCAGCTTCAGTACTTTGTGGCGCATCCTTTAGCTTTTATATATCTTCTAACAAACGTTTTCGGTAAGTGCTGACAAGCTTCTTACACCTCTCGATCGGAATTTTTGCTCATTCTTCACGTGCAAAAGCCTATAGCTCAGTGATGTTTGATGGCTTACGTGCTGCAACTGCCTTCTTTAAATCCCACCAAAGATTTTCAATCTGATTTAAATCTGGTGACTGAGAAGGCCACTCCTGGACGTTCCAGGATCTTTTTCTCAACAAAGCTTTGGTTGACTTGGAGGTGTGCTTGGGATCGTGTCAAGTCCAATAATCACAGAGGTTTAATTTGTCAACAGAAGGCATCATGTTCCTCTTTAAAGTTTATCTGGTATTTCTGGGAATCCATGATGCTAGGTACATGATCAAGATTGCCAGTTCCTGCCGCAGAAAAACAGCCCCGCATTGTATTCTTCTTGTCATAAGCCTGGCCTTACATACCGCTGGTCCATATGTCCAAACAGTTCCAGTTTGGTTTCATCAGTCCATAGATCTGTCTCCCAAAACTCTGTAGTCTTATCCAACTTCCTCCTGGCATATTCTAGTCGACTTTTGATGTTCCTTGTGGTCAAGAGTGGAGTGCGTCTTGGAGTCCAGCCATTTAGTCCTTGTTTATTCAGTGCACTTCTTATAGTTGCCACTGAAGCACTTGTACCAGCCTTCATCAGGTCATCCTGTAGGTGTCTTGCAGTCACACGGGGGTTTCTCTTAGTTGTTCTGACTAAGTTGCTAAGGGCCCTTGATGAAATTTTGGGCTTTCTTCCATGGCCAGGCAGGTTTGCAGCTGTTCCATAAGTTTTAAACTTCCTTATAAGGCTCCCAGTGGTGTCTATTGGAAAATTAAATTTTTTGGAAATCTTATACCCAAGGCCCTTCAGGTGTGATGAAATAATCTCATCACTCAGCTTTTGTGGAAGCTCCTTTGCCTTTCCCATGATTGCAACTCACCTTGAATACCTTCATGGGTGGGGTTTATATATGCATCACAGCTGAAGCAAATGAAGGATTATATATATTGTTCCAAAAGGCTTAATTATGTTTCAACTCCACTTTAGGCCATAAAAACTGTGAGACGGCTTTGAAAACAATATTATATAGGGGATGAATAATTGTGACATGGCTATTTTAACAAAATATACTGTTACACATAAATACAACATCATGCATTTTCTGTGTTGATTATATGTATCACTTAACTCATAAAGAAGTCATCTGAAGCAGAATCTTGCTCTTTGATAAAACTTTAATTAATAAATCCTTATAATCTTTGGAGGGTTGAATATTTCTGATTGCAACTGTATGTAACTGCATATTACTGTTTATCTGCTAAACAGCATGAAGGATATTCAGCCTAAAAGCAACTGTATTTGAAATCTCAAATAAGAATGTTTCAGAATTGCCATCTTTCACATGAGACAGCTCTCATCATCATCTCAACACATACCGGTTTTATCTTATTATAAACCTTTTAGTTTTGTCATTTTTAAGGTAGGAGTAACATAGCACATCTGTGGGAGCAGATAGAGGAACCTCCTGCTGGATTTAAAGCATTTTCCAATGCTTTTGCTCAAATTTCACAACAGAGTTTCAATTTGCAAAGCTGTTAATGGAAAGAGCCAAAACCAACTTCTTACCTTTAAACACAAAATGCTTAACGTAAATACTGGAAAACTATTAACAACTTCTCAACTCACTAAAGATAGCCATATCATTTAGTGCAGTCTTCAAAGTTATACTAGAAATACAGATCATAAAATGAATTCAACATGTGTTTTTACAAGCAGGTCTCATGATTTTGACAACACTGCCCAAGTAAATCACATTAAAACGTAATTGACAGTCGCCACACCATACACATACGAAAGGCTGGTAGAAACCCTTCTTGGCAGTTTCTGACAACATGGAGCAGGTCAGCACTGATGGTTTTGAAGGATGGGAATGGGTCTGGGTCAGGGCATACAGTAAAAAAATTAAATTATGTCAATCATGGCCTAACAATGGGAGAAGCTGGAAGGAATGAAGAGCCAAACTTGAGAAGATTAACCTTTGCCTCTGTAGTGCTATAGTTATTTTACAGTATTACATCTACACCAGAAAGAACAACACATGTTAAGTCTATGTAATGCACAAAGGCCTTCAAAAAGCCCTTATAAAATATAAAAAAAAACAAGTTTTTGGTGAGACTTTGTGCGCCTTGATTTTAACTGGATGGCAATTTTGGAGTCTGTAGGTTAAATAGTTGTATTGGACTTTAGTATATAGACTGCACAGGTCTCATTTTTGGCAAAAATTATTTCAGTATATTTTACTTGAAATTGAGTGAGTGTCCAGAGTTATGACATTCGCCTGAAGACATCCAGCAAAATGTTCTTGATGTTAACATCTTCCAAGGGATCAATGCAATCAGCCTAACAACAATTTAACAAAGTCTGAAAAAGCACTAAGTATCAAAGAAACAGATTAAGGATTAAGAACAGAATGACAGAAGACCTTGAGATGTGAATATTTTCAGGTGTCATGTAGCAATGTTGCAACACTAGAGTTCATGTGTTTGAATATGATACACAGAATTAGTCTTGTGTTTTTAGATCAAATACATTCTGTGTGCAGTATAGTAAAGTATAGTATAGTAGCCCACTACGTGTATGCAGCGAGGTTCAACTTTGATAAAAGTCAGTGCAGTGGTTGCAACCTCAGTGGACAAAGAACTGCTGTTGATTTGCTGGGACAGCATGGCACAAACATAACAATGTGTACTGTCATTTTCCTGCTCGTTCACTACAATCTGCAAATGAATGCCGACCAGTCCAGTGTCACTGGAGGCGGGAAATCTTAAAATCCAAAATAGATGAGGCATGTGATGACATCACTGCCCAGCACTGCAAGGGGTGGAGACTACAAATTATTCAAAAGATGTTAAGTTTTTCTAATTTAAACACTGTTGTGACTATTAAGCCAAATTAGTTGTAAAATACTGTAAAAGCAGCCCTGCACCATATTCTAAGACATACCTCTATCCCCTGGTTGATCGCGAGTTTTGCCATCCTTATTGCAATTGGGCCCTGTGGAGTCAAAAATTGGAGAGTGAACGTCTTTTTCTCCCCCCCCACAGGTTACAAGGTTTCATAAATTGCTGTGTGTGATATAAAGTGCTCTTCTAGATTTGTTTTGAATCAGTACAATATGATGATGAAATTACTGCAGGCCTAAAATAGGCAAAAACTGTTAATTTAGTCATGGCAATCATAACTAAAACACCTTTTTGTTCTTCCCTCAGTGTATAACTTTCTTGATATAGCGGTCTGCTTGTCAGTGAGGTGTTACCTGAGGGTTGATCTCGCGGGCGAGCTCCAGAGCCCTCAGGTAGGCAGCATCTCCACTCTTATTCTGCTCCACAGAATGACTGACGAGACCCAGACGACATGCCTCTGTTCCATCCACCACACGGGAAGCAAAGATGAGCTCCTTAGCAAGAGAGACACCAATCACCCTGGGGAGACGCTGTGTACCACCTGCACAAGAGAGATAAAAACCTGGATGGAACATGGCCTCGACCATAGAGGTTGATGATAATACAGGTTATTGACATTTAAAATGAATAATGATAGAAAAAGTCAGAAGCACAAAGGTTTTTTGCCATATTCAAGTACAGCCACAAAGCATCCAAACGAGCTGAAAACATGTATTCAATATGCTGTAAAACACGGAAAAAAGTCAGCAAAACAAGTGAACTAAATTGGAAATTTGGCTGTTGAATAACAGGCGCCACTCCTGCAAAGTTTCCAGTGAATATTCAAAAAGCGACGGAGCTGCAGATTAACCAGAATGCAATGTAGCTGAATCCTGTGGGGGTTAGAGATTTCAGTGCAAAATGCAAATAATAAGGAATAAATAAATTACCAAGTTTTACAAGCTGATGCTTACCTCCATAAAACAAGTGAAGATTGCAGTGGCAAGGAAAAATATGTGAACACATTGGACTGACCTGGTTTTCTGCATTAATTGGACATAAAATGTGAGGTTTTCTTCATCTGAGTCACAGGTAGGGACAAAGACAATGTGTTTAAGCTATTAACACACAATCTTTTGTGGCTTTATTGAACACACCCATCAAACGTTCACAGTGCTGGTGGAAAAACAGTGATTTTACCAACTGGTCAAACCTCTTTTGGCAGTAATAACCGAAAACAAGCGCTTTCAGTAGCTGTGGATCAGACCTGCATATTGTTCACGAGGAATGTTGAAACCATTCTTCCTACAGAGCTGCTTCATCTCAGCCATATTCTTAGGATGTTTGGTGTAAACAGCTCTCTGAGCTCATTCCATAGCATCTTTGTTTGGGTTAAGGTCTGGACTCTGGCGTGTCAAAGTGCTCTTTGGGAAACTTCAAGCCATGATCTGTGTATGGTCTCATGATGGACTCATGAACAGAGATGTTAAAAAGATCCAATGATCTTTAAGCCTTTAGCTGTGGCTCTGAGCTTCTTTTTTTACCTGATTTGAGTATTCTGTATTGTACCTTTGGAGTCATCTTAGCTGGGTACCCACATCTAGGGAGAGTAGCCACATAACTAAATCATCCACATTTATAGACAGTTTATCTGACTGTGGACTAATGAATGTCTAAACTCTTTGAAATTACTATAACCCTTTCCAGCTTCATGTAAATCAACAATTCTTGACCTTAAGTTTTCTGAGATCTATTTTTTTTTTTTTCCACAGGCAGCAGATTCGGCTTGTGAATCGCAAACTCACAATGTTTGCATGTTTTCATGAGTCACAGTAGCTCCAATCCACGCCTCCAACCTGATTTCATAGATTTGCCTCCAGGTTTGCTAACTCCTGACTCCAGTTAGCTTCTGTTGACGTCGTTAGCCGCCGGGTTCACTTTTTTTTTTTTTTAACCTACACTGTGAATGTTTGAATGATGCATTCAATATTGACAAGAATGATTTGTGCATTAGTTAAAATATGTTTATTGTTGTAACTTAATTGAGGATCTCACCATATTTTAAGAAAGAAAATTATACCATATACAGGTAATTCCAAAAGGTTCACTTACTTTTCTTGCCACTGTACACATGCCATGTGAAAGAATGTCAAAATAAGGTTCAAAGCAACTGCTTTCCAGGTAGTGATCAGGTGCGTTCTGTAAAGGAAACAATCATAAGTCAAAAAAGGAGAGAATTTTCATTTTTATTCAGTAACTTACACGGCGGAGCACAAATAAATATGTTTTGGCACAAAACACCTCCAGTGTGGAAAAACCATATAACATCTCAGGTATTTATACCTACCCAATCTAACCAGTGCAGGTACTACTGATGCCACTGATTAGTACTGACTTGCTTAGAAACACTCAAAGAACAAATCAAACCAGTGAAAATTAAGGAAGAAAAAATTAAAATTGAACAACTATACTGCAGAACAGCAAACAATAAAATCATACATGACTTACAAATATACATAATCTATTTATATGGAGTATAAATTTATTAGGGTGAAAGCCTCCTTTTGTTTAAAATTTTGATTGTTTCCCTCGTGGAATGCACCTGACCAGTGTCTGGAGTGCAGTTGCTTTCAGGATTGGTTTTACTTCAATTTCTGACTGCAACTCAGTAAAGACAACCTCATTTGAATAGATTAATGAGTTGACAGAGGCGAAAGCCCAAACATTTTCTTTTACCATGGCTGAAGCAGAAAAAATTCTATATTCAAGTGATGAATCTGCTTTGTCTTTGTAGTCTTTAGATGATATGACTGGAAGACTTGTACATCTTGAGAAAACACAAATCTGGCTTGAACTGCATACAAAAACACTCCATATCCACATAAAAACCTACTATAGGAAGAGATGTAACTTTCTGCCAAAGGTGGTGTGAAATTTTGAATCATCATCATAAGGACTTCATGTTTCTTGTCATATCCTATTCTACAGTTGGAATTTCCAAATTGAAGGCTACAACTGAAAAACACTGAGGGACTAAAGAACACCTTTAAGACAACAACTGAGCAAGAAGAACCAAAAATCCAAAATGGATGAAATCCAGAATCAGCTTGTCTCCTACAAGATAGCGCTTCAACGAGCGAAAATAAAGAAAATCACCACAACGCCTTTGACTATAAAGGAAAACAAAGTTTACAACTGGCACACCAGGACATCAAGGGGATATCCGCAGGGACAACCTCTATCTTATAGCCGAAGTGAGTGGTCCAGCACATCTGACACAGATGTGTCATCATACACCGACCCCAGCAACACCAACAAGTAACTTTAGAGCATGGAAGCCAACAAGAAGGATCAGGAAGAGGAAGGAGGTTCACACGCAGAAAGGCATGGTTGCAACAACCCAGGTGAACAATGTCTTCAATCCTTCCTCTAAGTTATTGACTAACCCATAAGTCCCCACACCCAGAGTGGATCCTTTTACCTGTCAAAAACAGTTATTTCAATTCTTTCAAAAATATTAAACTTTTTTGCTAATAGTCATACAATGAGCATTTAAAATGCTGAAAAAAAAGAAAATTAAAATCAAGAGTGCATTGTTACCGATTCATCTATCTACTTATTGTAGGTTGGTAGAGGATGAAGAACAAGTATTATAGACTAAGAGAACAGGTAAAGCTCTCCAAGTTGTGTTTCGTACATTGAGGAACAGGACTGATTGGTTTCATAAGATGTGAAATATATGCAAACTTACCTTATGATGCAGGAATTGATGCTCTTTCATTCTACCTAGCTAAAAGGGAATCTCATTCTATTTGTATTTATTATGTTTATCTCCTAACACTGAGAAATCAATTCTTGTTAACCACTAGATGGTTTCAAAAGTCGAGTATAGCCATGGGTTCACTGCTTTCATGCAGTTATGCCGTATTGTTTATGGGGAATTTTGAAAATGACTTCATTTACAGTATTCACAATCAGGCAATTAGGCATAATATGCATTTCTATCTTGATTTGTTGATGATTGCCTTCTTGTTGGGAAAGGTATAGAAATATTATTTCAATTTTTATGCTATCTAAATACAAGGCTAGACAATATATCTTTCAAGACAGAGAGAAGTCAATATGCTGTCCATTTTTGGCTGGACCGGCCACAGTCCAGCGCTACATCTGCAAATGTCTGTGGCTGGCTCACTGAGTGATGAAGTTACACCATTGGTAAGCCAAATGCCGCATGACTGAGTGAAGATGTTAAACCATTGGTCGGCTTGGTCACTGCTCTTTCATAATGAATAGTGCCTTTGTATCTTGATTTAGCATCTTTTCAGACCCTTTTAGCAACTTTTTTGTTTGTTTGTTTTTTGTTCTTTTTTGCCCCGTGAGCTCGAGTTGGGCTTCCCCTCTACAGGCACACCTCTCTCTGTCTCACGCTTTAGCTATTTTCCATTGAAATTAGGTGTTTACAGCGGTTCCACAACGGTTTTCGACTATGTTCTCAATTTCACACACTGATCATAGGTGGTTCAGCCATATACTAGGTTTTGACCTAGTCTTGTTTGGATGTGACATTTTAAAAGAAGTCTTCTGGAAAGCTAGCATCTATAATATATAGGAAATTGATTGAGAAAAATAATTTGTTAATGCCAAGCTATCATGTCACTATTTTAATAAAAGCTTGCCATTTAGTCAACTCTGCAGGCTTAGGAGAATCTGCAGCGATGAACATGATTTCATCCAACAGTCAGCTAATATGATGGATAGATTTAGGGAGCGTCAATACCCCAGCACTGGTTAAAGGATGCATGTAATAAAGTCATAGACACACTGAAGGAGGTTCTTCTTTGAAAAACATCGAGACAGCGTGAATATCATTCCATCAACTGCCTTATTACACATAACTCCTTTGCATCTGTTATTAAGTCGATGTCTTTAAGTATTGGTATATTGTCGAATCTGATACATCTTTGAACAATGTATCCGCTCATCCCCCAAAGTTTATTAGGCTTATGAAGGCAGAACTTCAAACAAGCAGCGAGGGGTATTTTTATTCCAAGGTGTTTCCCCTGTCGAAACTGTGAAGCTTGCAGTTAAGTTATGTACAATGCATGGTTTAAACTTGAGGCAAAGTGGATTTATAGATTAGTTTATTCCTAAATGGCATAATTGAGGAAGTTATTTACAAATGTTTTCTAGTCCTCCGATATTTTGGACTGTGTATGTCGGCCTGACGCTTGATGG
Source organism: Xiphias gladius (assembly GCF_016859285.1). Taxonomy (NCBI): domain Eukaryota; kingdom Metazoa; phylum Chordata; class Actinopteri; order Istiophoriformes; family Xiphiidae; genus Xiphias; species Xiphias gladius. Next base: position 1,039,485 of record NC_053419.1, read on the forward strand.
TTGCAGTTCAGATGGTGGAGCCTTTGATTTTATTTAATTTACATGTTTTTTTTTGTGTAAATCTATGATTATGTATATTTGTAACGTCTGTGTGACTTTATTTTCTTTATTGTTCTGCTATACAGTTGTTTCATTTTTATTTTTTGTTCTTAAAGGCTTTCACTGGTTTGATGTGGTCTTTGTCTTGCCTGTTTCTAACTGACTTGAGTCAGTACTAATCAGTTCCATCAGTACCACATGCACTGCTCACATTGGGTAGGTAGAAATACCTGGGGTGTATGATGGTTTGTCCATACTGAAGAATTTGTTTAGGCCAAAATGTCTGTATTTCTGCTCAGGCATGTAAGTTAATAAATAAAAATAAAAATGAGATTTCTGAGACATCTTTCAGTGTACAAAAGCGCCCCCTTTTGACCTTTGATATGAAAGAATGTCCGCATAAAGATAATGAACAAATGTACGGAGAACAACCCCAGTTTCTCAAGTACATGTGGTAAATTCTATGGGTTGCTTGCATTTTACAGCTTGAAGCAATATTTAGAAGCTGTTTGAATGCACACAAAGTAAATGAAAAGTCAACCAGAGACAAACAGAAGCAGTTTTGCTTTACTTACAGTGAACTGTGATAAGTATACATCTGCTTTTCATGAAAACATTTCAATTTGAGTAAAAATACAGAGAGGGGACCAGAAACAAGAAGGTCTGGGACATCCTTGTGGCCTAGGGCAGGGCCTGCACACATTTCTTTGCATAATTTATCAATCCCCCATACGTAAACATAATAGATGATATATCTATACTATATTTATAGTAACCTACCACAGTAAATTATATAATGATTATTCAGCTTTTGTGCCAAACCATCTTTTTTCCTTGCGGACTGTGAGCAGAAGTTTTGTGGCCTGGTGCCAGTCTGCAGCACAAGGGTTAAGAACCACCGGCCTAGTGTATAAGGTGCTCAGCATGTAATCCCAATATCTCCTGTTCAAGTCTGATCTGAATTTGCCAGTACTGTCACTTTCAAATAAAAGCAAAATATCTGAAAACTATTTAAGACTCTATGCTTCAGCACATTAAATCTGAAATAAAATAAAGGATACTACACTTAGGTGCCAAGTCTGATCTTTAATTTGAGTTAGTTTACGTCAATATTGAAAGAACTATTTGTGAGATATAAACCTTTTGACACACCCTCCAAATTGCAGGTTTCAAAAGTAATTGGACACGTGGCTACTAAATGTTTCTTGGGCACCTCTGTGTCATTTCAACATTAGCTCATGCAAAAAAGAGCTCACATGTGAGAGTTGCCATTTAGAATATGGTGGAGTTTGAGGAGTAAAGAGGTGATCATGCAAGTGAAGATAATAATGAGGCTAAAAAGAACCATCACAGAGATATCAAGGGTAATTGGTTTGCCAAAATCCAGATTGAGTATATTCTAAAAAACCAAAGGCACACTGGAAAACTGACCAAAATGACCATAACATCAGAGGATTCACCACAAGATGAAAACCCCTGATAAGCCTCAAAAACAGAAAGGTCAGGCTGCAGTTAATAAAACAATATAGAAAAGGTAGAGTTCTGGAACAATGTTCTATGGACTAATGAAAAAAAATCCACCTCCATCAAAATAATGGAAAGTGGGGGGGGGGGAGCATGGCCGCCAAATGAACTGGCACACTGACATTTAATGATGATTTCACTGCTGATGAAAGTGACAGGATGAATGCAGCAGTATACAGGAGCATTCTGCGCTCAGATTCAGCCAAATGCATCAAAACCCATGGGATGACATTTCATCTTTCAGCAGGACAATGCTCCTGAACATATAGTCAAAGCAACCACATAGCTTTTCAGGGTAAAGAGGTGGAATATCCTCGACTGACCGAGTCAGTCACATGCTTTCAGTCCAACTGAGCAGCGTTCCACTTAGTGAAGACCAGACTAAAGGCAGAGAGACACCCCAAACAAGCAAGAGGCTGCAGGGAAGCTCTGGGAGAACATCACCAGGGAAGATACAAAGTGTCAGCTGTCTGTGGGTCAAAGACTTCAACCAGTCATTGACTGCAAAGGATTTTCTACTAAATATTAATATGATGATTTTGTTTGACTTCCTGTGTATCTGTCCAATTACTTTTGAACCCCCCAACTTTAGGTACTGTGTGTTAAAAGGGCTACATCGCCCACACACCAAACCTATTCAAATTAAAGCTGATATTTAGAACTTTAAAGTAGTATCCATTATTTTATTTCAAATTGAAAGTGCTGAAAAAAAAAAAAGTGTAACTGTCTAAATACTTACTATTAGGACTGTAAGTATGGTAATTAAGCCAGGGACATTTCCTCTCTTTAGGCTTTGACTTTAAAGGGACTGTGAATATTGATAGCAGACCTCATGGCACTCTGGAAAGCAGCTCTCAAGCTAACTTGGTATGCACCAAAGTGTTGGACAGATCTGTGTATGCAGCCTAGTGACTTTCTCTGTAAACATAAGTTTTTGAGCTTGCATCTCTAAAATAACCATCCCCTTTATAAAAAGGTCCACCTCACAAGGTGGCTGGTGGCAGACATTTTGAAAACACACAATCATCGATGCTCTTTTCAAAGAGTTTCAAAATCCCAAGCAATTTTAAATAATCTCTTTAAACTGCTGAATTCCCTTTAGTCTAGATTTATGTAGAAAATGTAAATACTTAAAGCAGAAATTATGAATTTAAAAAAATCCAGCCTTACCTGCTCCAGGAATAATCGCAAGTTTAGTCTCAACAAGTCCCATGTTTGCAGTATTAGCTAGGGAGATCAAAGAGCAGTATTACTATTTACACATAAATAGTACTAATTCCACTACTACCAGTATAAATGTATTTTATAATACATAAATAAATTAGTAATCATAAGTTCAATAATAACATTAGCTATGCATGCAGTACTCAGTGACAGAGAAACACAAGTACTATAAAATATTTTAAAATAAGTTAATTTTGTACATAGTAATTTTAACTGGACTATTCAATCAAAAACACATATAGCCTGTTTGTTTCTGTGAAAGCCTATTTTGCAACAATAGTGCCATTTCTTGGCACAGACAAGACTTTCAGGGCTTTCACACAAATAGTTGATTTCACACTTGTCATTTGTAATGAATCGGGACAGTCAATGGCCAGGAAGTGGTGTCACTCTATTTATCCTCCATCTTCTATCTGCCATCTGCATCATTGAACGCAAATACTAGAAGTGTATGGCCCTAATAATCGTCCTTTTACTTATGGTAAAAAAATTTAATGTAACTCTACATATACAGATAGACGGTGAGTGCACAGCAAGTGACTGGCAAGTAGCTGATGCTCACTCTGTGGCACCCACGTCAGCTGGTTAGCTTACACAGAAACATAGCTGTTTGCCTGGTTTGCTGATGCACTGAGGCTGTGGAAAAACAACATGACATCATGTGGCACTTGTCACATCTTTGCTGTTGGGACGTTCTTCTTTTCATTTTACTACACCAAGTATGGAGCTCAGAAAATGCATTATACACTCACTAAGAACTTTAATATGAACACCATATTAATACTGGGTAGGGCCCCCCTTTGTTCTCAAAACAGACTAAATTCTTCATGGCCTGGATTCCTCAAGATGTTGGAAACATTCCTTTGAGATTTTGATCCATGTTCACATGGCTGCATCACATACATCTGGTTTACATAAACTCATCATAGACACAAGTGTCATGGCAAAATTGGACTTTTAGTGATTTCTTTGAACTTTTTTTTGCTTAGGCATAATACGTGTACAACATACTGTACATCTTTGAAAGAAAAAAAAATTGGTGTACAAGTTTTAATTTATTTTGAGTTTCTGAAATCAACATGGTCAAAATTATACATACACCCACTTACATTATTAATTTTGTGGTGCTGAAAGTTCAAAAGTGCCTTTTAAATTGCCATGGCCGAGGTCTCTTAACTTCCTGTTAGTGATCACGAATGACTACAGCTGGTAGCTTCTCTGTGCACACATAAAAAGGGTTTGTTTGACAGCACTCATTGGATTGACCAAACACACAGTAGAATGGGAAACTCCAAGGTGCTCAGTGCAGATCTCAGAAAGAGGATTGTAGATTTACACAAGTCAGGGTGTCTCTTGGTACCATTTCTAAACAACTGCAGATTCCAAATTCATCAGTTCAAACAGTTGTACAAATGTACAAGTTATTGGGAGGTGCAGCCACTTTGCCAAGATCTGGAAGAAGACCCAAACTTTCCCCCTCAGCTGAGAGGAAAATGGTTCAGATGGTCAGGAACCACCAAGACACAGGCTTGCCATGAACGGGAAGCTGCTAGAGCACCAGTAACACTGTCTACAGAGATGAATATCATGTCATACTACAAAACTGAAAAAGAAAGCTTAGCTTCAAAAGGTTTAAACTCAGTGTTTGATAGTTTGAAATCCAATAAAATAAAGGTTTTGCAAGATTGAAACTAAGTTTTGAAGTCTTGCATAACATTGTGATAGGATGTAAAAAAAAAAATTCAAATCTCTGCAAACTTTATTTTGTATTTGAGTTTTCCTTCTTCGCAACTGCAGGACTCTAGTATTTCTCAAACACATTTTCAGAGTTTCAAATTTGTCACTGTTCTCCCAGCGTGTTCATTTTTTTTCCCCACGTTTGAAACCTTGTAAATGGTAACCTGAAAACTGGTGTGCATATGGTAAATTGACTGCACTTTTATAGTGCTTTTTTAGTCTTATCGACCACATAACGCGCTTCACACTACATGCCACATTCACCCATTCACACAGTGCTTTTCTAAACATAAAAGGCTCTCTATACACACCCACACCCACACACACACACGATACATCGGGGGCAATTTGGGGTTCAGTAACTTGCCCAAGAACACTTCGACATGCGGACTGGGGGAGCCAGGGATTGAACCACCGACCTTCTGGTTAGTGAACACCCTGCTCTACCTAAAAAGTGCTGAAACGTTGAAACTTGAGTTTCACAATGGCCAACCTTTTTCTTTACACTTCTGCGGATGTACATTTGCACTCATACTGCAGACTGTTTTTTCAGAGCTTTCAGAATTTACAACACCCACTTTTCAGAGATTTGCCCACACAGTTGTGAGCTGTGGCAGAAATTTCTGGCAGAAATCTCTCTCACTTGCCTGGAGGCAGGGGCATGCTTAACCTATTCTTTGGTCTCTGCTGAAATACATTCCAATTACATATCGTATTTACTGTGTTTTGTGAGAATGACAGACTGCTCCGCCAAACACTAAAACACAAATAATACGTGAACAGGATGCTGTGTTTTCTGAACAGTCTGGCTGTCCCCAAGCAGTGCCTGTGGACGACGCTTTGCACATTTTTCTTTTACACACTTTGGAGATGAAACTATGTAAAAAGAAGCAGAGGAGGTGGAACCAGCCCCAAGGTTTTTAAAAGTAAACACACTCACCGCTGCGTAGAGTCATTTAGTTGAGTTAACTTCAAGTTATGTGTGTGTTTGTGATCTTGTTGTGTGCATGACTTTATAGCGCTTGCCTGCCCAACCAAACAGTGTTTAAAATCATTTTTCTGCCCAAAAGCAGAGCTAACTGTTAGCTAGTGACAGCAGATAGCTGGTGCTAGTTAATTGATTTGGTTGACAGGTAAACTAAGTAGCTGACTGTTGTAGTTGACTCAGCTAAAAAAACAGCTGTATGCTAATGTCACTTGTTTATCATTACTGTCTTCTGCAGGTCAGTGGATATTCACCAGTGTAAGGCTGCGTGAAATGTTTACATTTACAGTAGAAGTTAGTTAACCTAGTCATTAAAACCACAGCTGTAATGGCTGCACTGACTTAGACATGTATTTCTATTTATTAAACTCTAGTGTGGTCTTTATGTCCAAAAATGTTTATGTTACCAGCATAGTGTTTGTGGGTGCAGATTATACAGACCAAAGAAATGTGTTGATTAACTTTGACTGATTAATTTAATAAATGTACTTTGTCCCTGTTTGATAGATTTGGGCCCTCCATGGGTAAGCTGTGCTTCTAAGGGTACCTACTGTACGACTGCACCTGAATAACTTGGAGAGACCCAGGCTGCAACTGGCAACGGGTTAGCTGACATACAGTACACAGTGTAATTTGGGCAGTAAGATGTTAGTTACTTTCGCTCGGTCTAGTTTATTTGATTTGAAATGAAACAATGACTGAGACCAAAGCACTGGCTGGGATTTGAGCAGTTTGTTATCACATCCATACTTGATGATCACTGAAGCAACTACATCCTCCTTTTGTACATATTCTGCCAATTTTAGAACATTGCAGGAAGATGACAATCTTAGACATACAGCCAGTGAAGCCTAAGAGTTTTTATGGCCCAGCAGTGAAATGGTCTTGACGGACAAGGTCAGTCATCTGACCTTAGATGTCTGGATCATAGACTTCAGACAGTCATCTAATGAAAAAATTTGACTCCAATTATTACTGAAGACAAAACTGAGGGCAGAAAGACCCATAAACAAGCAGCAACTGGCGGCTGCCGCAAAGGCCTGACGAAGCATCTCAAGGGAGGACTGAACTGTATTGAACTGTACGTGGTATGTGACTGCCAACTGACCTTTTGCCTTTGGTCTGATTTTCAGTCATTGGGGGAGCAGTCTGTCATTCCCATCTAACCCAAATATGACATGTTATTGGACTGTACTTCAGAAGAGACCAAATGATAGGTTAAGAGCAAACGCCCCTACCTCCAAGATCCCAGCCTTTTTTTTTTTCCAGAGCTTCTGTTTCAGTCTCAGACCAGAGCTGCTTTTAAACTCAGCTCTGAAAGAACAGTCTGCAATACAAGTGCAAATGTACATCCACAAAAGTTTCAAAATAAAGATTTGCCCTTTAAAACCTCAAATTCAATGTTTCGGAACTTTTTCCCCCCAACATATGCGCACCAGTTTTCAGGTTACCATTTACAAGGTTTCAAACCTGGAAAACAAACTAGTACCCTGGGAGAAAAGCGACAAATTTGAAACTCTGAAAATGTGTTGGAGAAACACTAAAAAGAGTGCTGCAGTTGCGAAGAACTCAAATAAAAAAGTTTCTCAACCTATCACAAAATTATGCAAGAATTCAAAACTTAGATTCAATCTTGTAAAACCTTTTTTTATTAGATTTCAAACTTTCAACAACTGAGTTTAAACCTTTTGAAGCTAAGCTTTCTTTTTCAGTTTTGTAATATGACATGATGTTCATCTCATAGTTTACATTGCCATGGACTGAGAGGCTGCTGACCAAGAAAGAAGCCCCTGCTCCAAAATCGACACATTCAAGCTTGACTAAAGTTGGCAGCTGATCACATGGACAAAGAAAAAGCCTTCTGGAGCAAAGTTTTATTTTCAGTTGGTTGGCCACAATGTACAGAGGTATATATTAGAGGAGAGGAGTAAACCCCATGAATCCCAAGAACACTGTACCAACTGTTAAGCATGGTGGTGCTAGCATTGTGCTCTGTTTTGCTGCCAGTGGAACTAGTACATTTCACAAAGCGTATGGAATAATGACGAAGAAGGTCTACCTCAGAATTTCTCAGCATAACCTCAAATCATCAGCTAAGACAGTTGACACAACTGGGTGCTCCAACAAGAAGAGGACCTCAAAACACACATCAAAGATAGTTGTGTAATAGGTAATGCAGGGTAACATTAAGCTTTTGGAATGGCCCTCCTAAAGTCTTGACCTCAACCCTATTTAAACTATGTGGACTATGCTTAAAAGTTGGGCAGTACCAGGGAACCAAAAAATGTCATTGAAATCTACCAATTCTGCCGAGAAGATATGTCATTTATCCAACCAGAATTCTGCCAGATATTTGTAGATGGCTACCAAAACCGTCTAGTCAAGCAGCAACTTTCTGAGGGATAGTCAACCAAATGTTAAATGTGCTGTATGAATACTTTTTATCCTGTATGTTTAATTTTGACCCTGTGCTGATTTCAGAAAACCCCAAATAAATCAAAACTTTTACACCAAATTTGGGGTTTTTTCTATTAAAGATGTATGTTGTAAACTCTGTCTGCCCCAGAAAAAACAGTTCAAAGAAATCACTGAAAGCCCAATATTGCCATGACATTCATGTTTATGATGAGTTCATGTAAACTTCCAACCACAACTGTAAATTCTGCAGTCATATTCATGAAACCAGTCTGAGTTGACTTTGGCTTTGTTGCACTTTGCATCATCATGCTTGAAGCAGCCATTCAAAAATGGTTATTGTGGCCATAACACCTCTTCCTAACATGCACTTCAGAATTCATTGTGCCACTTCTATCAGTGGTCACATTGTCAATACCACTAGTGACCCACTTCCACTGGCAGGTATACCCATGTCCATGCCATAACACTGCCTCCACCACGTTTGACAGATGATGTGGTGGCTTTGGATTGTGAGCTGTTCCTTTCCTTCTTGATACTCTGCTCTTCCCATCATTCTGGTGCTAGTTAATCTTGGTTTCATCTGTCCAATCTTGTTACAGAACTGGGCAGGTTTTTTAGATGGTTTCTGGCAAAGTCTAATCTGTTCTTTAGGGTTACCAGTGGTTTGCACTTTTTGGTAAACCCTCTGTATTTATATTCATGATAGCGTCTCTTGATTGTAGACTTTGACAATTATACGCCTAACTCCTCCAGAGTGTTTTTGACCTGGCTTGATGTTGTGAAGGGTTTTTCTTCAGCAAAGAAAGAATTCTGTGATCATCCACTTTAGTTGTCTTGCGTGGTCTTCCAGGCTTTTTGATGTTGCTGAGTTTGCCAGTTAATTCCTTCTTTTTAAGAATGTACCAAATTGTTGATTTGGCCTTTCCTAAAGTTTTTGCCATCTGTATGATGGGTTTATTTCTTTTCAGCCTAATGATGACCTCCTTCATTTTCATGGACACCTCTTTGGACCACATATTGGGAGTTTCCCATGAAAAGCTACCAAATGCGAATACAAAAGAAAATTGTGTCATTGTCCAAATACTTATGTACCTGAATATATCTGAATGATGAATAAAAAAGAAAAAAAATCATGTGAAAGAATTTTTGCTGCATTAAACATGTTGTTGCTACTCCTGTTTTCCATTTAACACAATCAAATGTCATAAGATCGCTTCAAAACTGTAAATGAGCCATGTCCATCGTTGTCTTTCCGTATTAAAACTGTTCAGCTCTTGATTTCAGCCTCTTTGTCCCCCTATTTCCCGTTATTTCTGATTGATGTCCTATCTGTTGACATGTTTGCCATGTAAATGCTTTGTAATAACAAGACTACGTCAAAGCCTAGCATATGGCTGGACCGCATATGGTCAATGTGTGAAACTGAGGACGTAGTTGAAAACTGTTGAGGAACCGCTGAACACAAATGAAGTCCTGGTTGAAATAATTTGCAACCCTGAACTTTAAATACAGAATTGAGAATATCTTCATAAACACAATTTAACTAATTTTTAAAAATCAGAATATCTTAATAAAATAGTCAGTTACTGAACAACAAAATAAAATGCTATCATATAATGAAATAAAAATTAAAGACATAAAATGTACGCTTGACACAATTATTGTCACCCTTTTGATGAATTTAAATTAGTTCCTTAAACAAAATAAAAAACAAACAACAACCAGCTGGGCTTAATTTTGAGGGTTCACATGACCTGAATTAACCAATGAATGATGGTTTTACTGCATAAAAAAGGGGCTGATTGTTTCCAGTTTTTCGCAATGGCAAAGACAAGAGAACTGTCTGACAGAATCAGAAATGCTATTATCAAAAAACATAATTCCAAAGGCTGCAAGGCAATCGCCAATGAACTTGAAATCCCAGTTTCAGCAGTTTGTAATGTTATCAAGAAGTTTCACATTGATAAAACTGTTAAGATGCTTCCAAGATTTGGTAATAAGAAGAAACTCAGTGAGAGCAGTCTGTGAAGGTTGATACGGATTGTGGAACAAAACAGCACCCATACATCAAAAGAGCTTCAAGCTGTCCTGCAGCTATCTGGAGTGGTTTCAGCCGGTACCATACACCACAGACTAAACCAAGTAGGGGTCCATGGGCGAAGGCCAAGAAGGAAACCGCTATTGAAAGAGAGGCACAAAAAGGCGAGACTAATGTTTGCTAAAACTTTCATAGACAAGGCACAGTCTTAATGTTCTATGGACAGATGAAACCAAAGTAGAGCTCTTTGGGAATGCAGTACATCAGTGTGTTTATAGGTGACGAAATGAAGCCCACAGGGAAAAGAACACCCTAAACCTACAGTAAAACATGGTGGAGGTTCTATCATGTTGCGGGGCTGCTTTGCTGCCTCTGGTACTGCAGGTATTGAATGTCTCAAAGGAATGATGAAATCAGAAGATTACCAAGGCAGGACAACGTCCCAAAGCACACATCCAGCAGCACAAAAGAATGGCTGAAAAGGAAAAGATGCACTGTTTTAAATTGGCCAGCAATGGGTCCTGACCTAAATCCTATTGAAAACCTTTGGAGAGAGTTGAAATCTGCCACTGCAAAAAGGACTACTGCAAACTTCAAAGAGCTTGAATGCACAGCAATGGAAGAGTGGCAGAAAGTACCAGCAGACAGGTGCAAGAAGCGCCTAGATGGCTACAAGAAACATTTAGAGGCTGCCATTGGTGCTAAAGGTTCTGCAACCAAATATTAGGGAAGGGTGCCAATAATTGTGTCTGGGGTACATTTTGTGTTTGTATTTTTTCACTATAATGCAAGATTTTTTTTTTTTAATTTCCTCTTCTTCAGTAACCTTGGACATTTTATTAAAATATTCTGATTATACAAAATTCTTTTATTTAGATTTTTTTCCTGAAGACATTCTAAATTCTGTGCTTGAAAATCAGGGGTGCCAAAAATTTCAACCAGGACTGTACTTTCAATGGAATGTAGCCAAAGCCTGCTTGAAGTCGCTAAGTGTCGCTAGATGACATAATATGCTCATTAACATATTCATGATGTCATCACATCGTATTTGCATTCCATCTAGTGTCATCTAGTTTTAACCCCTTTACCTGTTTGCTTCTCTTCTACTGTGTCTGCTCACATATACAGTAATTTAATAAAGCTGAATTCCCAATAAAGCTGTTGTCATTTACATGTTTTTCTGTTTCTGTTGTCAGACAATGGAACCTCGCACTCATGCAGCAATACTGGCGACTGTCTCCTAAGGAAAGCAGCTAAGGTTTGTTGAAAAAGTTGCTAGATTTGTTGCTAGGTGCTTTTTTTGGGGGGGAAAAAAAAAAAGAAGAAGCTAAATGCGGTCTAAAATGTCAGTATATCTGGCAACAAAGGCGAGTAACAGTGACTGTAAAGGTTAAAAACTGTTTGCGCCAATTCACTTTGAAAGAGCAATGGCCAATGGGGAAACTCCAAAACTTGGCTGGCTGGCCAATGGTGTAACTTAATCACTCAGTCAGTCAGTCATGGACATTCGCGTTTGTAAATCTGGCCTCGCTGTTGCAGTCCAGCCAAAAGGACAAATACATGCCTGCTAATATGCAGGCAAAACAACACAACTATGTCAGAGCTACTGAAATGAAAGCTAACCTATCTAGTAATTACGTTTCTCTATTAAGCTACCTTATGTTACATGTTAAAATACTAATAATTTCCCAATGTGTACCTCCTGCCATAGTTGTTACTACAAATGCCACTAGTCTGATGCTATCTGCTAGTACCTACCAAATAAAGCTAGCATTAGAATTATACTAATGTGGCACATAATACAATGGTGAGTTCCGTACCTGTTGTAGAAAAACCAAAAAAGTGCATCCCAGCAGCAGACAAAGATGTCACAAGTGCCACAGCAATGTTCTGTTGTTGTGGCACTTGTCCTCACAGTACATGGATCAATGAACTGGGCAGACAGCTGTTTTACTGTAGAAGCTAGCCTGCTAAGACCACATTTCCACAGAAATTTGCTTTTCATGTAAAAACACAGCCTCTGTCATTCAATTTAATGTGGGAAGTGGGTTAAAACTGTTTTAACAAAAGGAAAAGGACACTTATCTCAGCAACACATCATCTTCAGCCAAACATCTTCTAAAATTTGCATTCAACAATACCATATGTTCAATGATAGACAGCAGACGGAAGATAGAGGGGCACCATTTCCTGGCCTTTGCCTGACACTCGAAAAGCTGGTGACCAATCGGCTCTGTAACACGCCCACATGAAAGCTTTGTGTCACAACTGAAACTGAAGAATTCAGCAGCGATACTGAAAAAAGTGGCAGCGAAAAAAAAATCCCAATCAGTGAGAGAAAGGTGGAGATTATTGTAATCAACTGTAGCACTCTTGTATAGCTTGATTTAGTTTAGTTTATTTAATTTTGCCTTTTAGGTCATTTCATGGTTTCAAATTGTTTTCATTCACTATCAACTTTTTTTTTTGGCTGATTCTTGGGAGATTTTGTTCCAGCTATTTTGACTCAGAATTAATTCCATACATAGCTGGTACAGTGAGAATCAACAATCATTATATTTAAATAGATTCACCATATTAGTCTGTTAGCATCAGTTGTTAATTATTGTATTAATTTGTCAGAGGTGTCAAACAAACATTTGCACTGCTTATTAACAGTGTTTTGTTCATTTACCAGAGACATACTTATCTGTAACCTCAAAATAAAGTCCACTGAGTCTTACAGGCAATTCTGATGTCACAAGCAAGGGCCATTTCCAAGCCTCCTCCTAAGGCAGCTCCATCAATTGCAGCAATTGTTGGTGTCGGCAGATTACCTGTAAAAGAAAAGACAATATGGTACCATTCAGATATAAATGTATTTGTATGTACCTCTTTGAACCTACTGCATCAGCTCACTACCACTACTCAACTACCAATCTAACCACATTGTTTGAAAATATATTGTCTTAATTTTTGACAGAGCTAGCACTTTTTCAATTTAATGATAACAACAAAATTACATGAGATGTGATAGTCAAATAAGTTTCATTATTATTAAATAAGAAAATGAGACTTCAACATGCACTGCCATCTACTGCTCAGAACACATCCGAGTCAATAAATCTGCAGTGAATTCATGAGCTGTCACTGAACAGTCTTTACCCAGCTCTGTAATGAGCGCTCTTGCTTTGGACACAAATGATCCAACTTCACTCTGTTGCATCTTGGCCCTCTCCTTCAGGTCTGCACCTGCACACAGAGAGAAAGCATCAGCATCAAGCAAGAGGCCTATGGTTTCTCTTCTTATAAAATGCAGCACAGAAGTGGTGTGGTATCTGCTAAACCTTCAGTATCAAGATTTCTGAATATAAAGCTGAATACACATTTTGTCTCTACTAGATCCAAACCTGCTCAGCATTAAAGAGTAAAAACATCAATATGAAATGTTATACAAAAAATGATGCATTAAATTTGGATTGGCAAATTGTCTACAACTGAAGAATAAAGCAAAAATGGAAAGACTCCAACAGTCATAAATCCCTCAAATGCAATAACGAAGATAGTGTACCTGCACAGAAAATCCCAGGGACCAAACTGCATAAAATGACACTGCGCACTTTGTTATTCTTCTTGATATCCTCCACAGCCTCGAACATCTGAAAAGACAAAAAAATGTGTGTTTTTTCCCAAAAAAATTCCACTCCAATTTTAACGTAAAATTCCTTTGATATTGCCTAAGAAATAAATAAACTGGAGCATATTTCAAAACAAACTAAGAAATCATATAAGAGAGATCAGAAAAAAACTGAACCTGCGTGATCTACTGACTTTTCATTCACTGTTGAGTGATCATAGTTAAACTGGAATTAGGCTTCTCAGAAGATAGGCATAAACGTGTCTACAAACGTGTCAACATAGGTCATAGAGGCTTTCAGAGGAACCGAAACACACACCTTCCGAATCTCAACAGAACTTTGTTCAGATCTGCGGGTCAAGCAAGTTGATTGGCTGACTCAACTTGAGTCGGAAGGAGGGTCAGAAAGGGATAAGAAAAGAAATGGACTACATATAAGTATACAAGAAAAAGCCATGTTAACCTCTCAGAGTGACCTCTTTGCATATTAGCCTACATGCAGCTCGGAGAAATGGAGTTCCAGCTTTACTTCTGTTACAAATCATTGACTTAGTCACCTTTATCATGTTAAATTTTTAAAAAATGAATAAAATAAATAAATAAAAATAAAGATAAATAGTAATACATACCATTTTGACCAGATTTTTGCTTATAGCATTTTTGGCTTTTGGTCGATTTATCCCAACAACAACAATACCTGAAAGACAGAGTTAAATCATGCTGATTAAAAATGTTCCACAAGTAACACGTTAATGAAGCATTTTAGACATCACATAACACAATGTTGCAACTGTAAAACAAGCATGGTCTACCAAAATCAGATCATAAAAACTGAAATGCTGTGTCCCAGTTCTCTACTACATAAAATCAACTTCAGTGCAGTCGGTCACTGATGGTGTGACTGCTGATAGAAGTAGCAGGATGAATTCTGAAGTGTATAGGGCTATACTATCTGCTCGGTTTCAGCCAAACGCTGCAAAACTGATAGGACGGTGCTTCACAGTACAGATGGATAATGACCAAAAACATACTGCAAAACCAACCCAAGAGCTTCTCAAGGCAATGAAATGGAATATTCTTCAATGGCCAAGTCAGTCATCTGACCTCTGCCCAACATAGCATACTTTTCACTTACTGAAGACAAAACTTAGGACAGAAAGACCCACAAACAAGCAGCAACTGAATGCGGCTGCAGTTAAGGCCTGGCAAAGCATCTCAAGGGAGGAAACTCAGCATTTGGTGATGTACTTGGGTTCCAGACCTCATTAAAAATAATCCTTATATTTATAATTATGTTAGTTTGTCCAATTACTTATGAGCCTCTGAAAATGAGGGACTATGCATAAAAATGGCTGTAAAATGGTCGCATTTATGACCATTTTTTGAGAGTGTGCGAGTTAAAATTTCACATGGTCGCATTCATATGAGCATGATGATCATTAGGCTGTTTTGGTGCCCATATAGCAAAGGTACTGCGTAAGCCATAGTGGTTGAAAGTAGTACTTTTTCTTCTTGGGTTTACATAGGTCTCGGGTTTGCGTAGGTCTCTATGTCTCTACACACGTGATCTGAATCAAGATGGTGCCATGCAGGAGGCAGTCTGTTGCAGCAGCTCACGACTACTTGTTTGTTTGCTGAGTGCTGTCTAATTTTTCGTCCGTTTGTCTTCCAATGGATTATAATGGCTACTCGACTTTTTAAGTTGCTTTCTATGTTTTTACTCATGTTTGGACTCTTTGGGGCTACTCCAGTAGACAACAGCAGGCACCACTGTATTGTTTCCAAGGTTGAACAACTGGGCGTTGCAGTATATGGATCGTCCTGTAGAAAAACCAGCTATTCCCCACAAACTAAGGAGGAGGAGACGTGGGTGCAGAGCTGGAATTAAGAGTCGGGCACGTAGGAGGTGGTATAAACCTCTTTTACATCTTTTATTCTGGGGAATGTAAGATCTCTCTCTACCCAGATGGAGGAGTTAGCAGCACTAACACGACATCAGAGGGAATACCAAGAGTGCAGTTTACGTTTCTCAGAGACAGGGCTGCACGGACTGATCCCTGACTCGCATAGGATGCAGGAAGGCTTTCATTTCAGTTTTGTGAGGGAGGACAAAACTGAGGTGGAAAGCGGTAAGAGGAGAGGAAGGGGGTTGGCATTATTTGTTAACAGTAAAAAGGTGTAACTTTGGACACACTACTGTCAAGGAACAACTTTGCACTAAGGACACTGAGCTACTAGGTGTTAGCATGAGACTTTACTACCTACCAAGGGAGTTTTCTCATCCTATTGTTATAGTGGTGTATGTTCCACCATCTGCCGCAACAGAAGCAGCATGTAAGATTATCCATACTTTATCATCAGGACTGTAGACAAAACATCCAGAGGCTGTACTCCTCATATCTGGTCACAATAACCATACCTCACTGGCCTCCCAACTACCCCCCTTTACCCAGTATGTTAAGTGCCACAACATGGAAAATAAAATGCTGGACTTACTGTACTGGAATGTCAAGGATGCTTATTGCTCTTCTCCCTTGCCCCCCTTAAGAAGATCTGACCAATCAAAGCAGTGAGGAGCTGGTCTGTAGAGGCAGATCAAGACCTGATGGACTGCTTTGAGACCACTGACTGGGAGGCACTCTGTGGACCACACGGGGATGACATCGACAGTCTCACCCATTTTATAACTGTCTATGTCAACTCCTGTGTGGACAGAACTGTGCCCGGCAAGAGGGTACAGTGTTTTGCTAACAACTGTGGGTCAAACCTGAGCTGAAGCAGCTGATGAACCTCAAAAAGAGAGCCTTCATGTCAGGGGACAAGGAGGAGTTACAAGGAGATGCACAGCGAACTGAAGCGGAGGATTAAGGAGGGAAAGGACTGCTACAGGAGGAAGTAGAAGGAAAAGCTAAACAGAACAGCTTAAGTGATGCCTGTAAAAAGGTATGACGAGTATACCTCAAAAGTATGAGGAATATACACCCCCCCCCGGCCTGATGCCAGTGCCAATTTCTGCCCCCCCCCCCGAAAGAGCTCTATCATACCTGACCGGTAACACTAACAAGGATTATACCGGCCCACCTCAAACCCATGGTCAACTACTCTATGGACCCTCTACACTTTGCTTATCAGCCGTGTATAGCGGTCGACAATGCAGTCATTTACAGGATACAAAGATCCGTGTTGCACCTGGAAAAACTGGTAAGCACTGGGATGAATAATGTGCTTTCAACACTATCCAACCATCACTGTTGAGGAAAAAAATGGAGAGGATGGGGGTGGATCAAGGCCTTGTATCCTGCACCGTCGACTACCTCACCAACAGACCACAAAATGTTAGAACACTGCATTGTGTATCTAACACAGTGTAACAGTACAGCTGCTCCAAAAGGAACAGTTCTTGCTCAATTTCTTTTCACTCTATACATGGCTGACTTCTCATTTGACACAGATAAGTATCACATCCCAAAATTCTCAGATAACACAGCGATTTTTAGTAATATCACCGGTGGTGATGAGTGCAAGTACAGGGGACTTATCAAGGACTTCAGACAGTGGTGCCAGTGAAAATTGCCTCCAGCTCAACACAAAGAAGACCAAGGAGCTGGTGATAGATTTTTGCAGAGCCAAACAGTAATCCATCAGTCCAGTGTACATCCAGGGGACTGAGATTGAGAATGTTCAGTCCAATAAATACCTGGGTGTGCATCTTAACAAGCTGAACTGGACGGACAACTTCACGGCCCTATACAAAAAGGGCCAGAGTCATACCTATCTACTGAGGAGATTATGGTCCTTTGGTGTACAGGGAGCATCCCTGAAGTCCTTTTATGACTCAGTGGTGGTATCAGCCATCTTTTATGCAGTTATCTGCTGGGTAGGTAGCATTGCTGTAAGGGGCAATAATAGAATAAATAAACTGAGCAGCAGGTCTGGATCTGTCCTTGGGTGCTCCCTGGACAACTTAGAGATGGTGAGTGAGAGGAGGGTGCTGGCAAAACTCCAGGCCATCTTGGACAACTCCTCTGTATGAGTACCTGTGTGCCCCAGGCAGCTCCCTAAGCAGCAGGCTGCTCCACCCATGATGCTCTAATGAGCGATTCTGCAAATCATTTGTTCTCACAGCAGTCAGACTCTACAACAGCAGTCTACACTGCTCATAATGATCACAGTCCGGTTGGTGATTACTGTTTGTGGCTTGCTGCCGTAAAATCTATATTTCCCTTCTTGGGATAAATAAAGTTTCACATTATCTCTTTCTTCTTCACTGTCTCAGTCGGTCTCTCCCTGCCTGCACTTTCATCACACTTGTACTAATGATGAAACATGTGAAACAATCCATTTAGCTATTACTGTGTTCCAAAGATGATACAGTCTATAGCTGATTATTTTAAAAAACAAAATGAGGAGAGAGAGGAGGCGGCTGGTGGACAGGGAGAGCCAACGAGAGAACGGGAGAGAACAACTGAGCCATATCCCCTTTCCACCAACACGAACTTAGTGCTAGTACCGGTTCAGAGTTGGTGGAACTTGCGTACCATCTAAGAACCGGTTTGCTTTACTAGGGCTAGAGAGCCACCACAGAGCCATGTTATTACCTCTGTATACGTCTATGCTTTCCCAGCAACGCTAGTACCAAACTGGCTGCTCTGGCCAGGACTAGCAGGACTAGTTTCCCTGCCATTAGCAGCAGACCTGCTAGCACCCTTGTCACTGCCACCTGATTGCTTGTGTTTAAAACAACGCTCATATTTTGGCCTGACTTTTAGGTGATGGACGCCAATAGTCTTTGGTTTTAGAGGGATTTATAACACTTGTTGGAAAGCTTTTATTGCATTTAACGTAACAAGTTTGGGGGGGGGGGGGGCACTGTGCAAGAGGTTATTGGTTTTAGACCAGCAACGTGTCGCTCTCAAACCAGTTTTCCTGGCTGAGAGCCAGTTGTTTTACTTTCGAAAACACAAAGAACCAGTTCCAAATTAGGCACCAGCTTTAAACCAGCCCTCAAACTGCCTTGGTGGAAAAGGGGTACTATTCCCAGTTTTAAACTAAGAGCATCCAATTCATCTAGTCTTAAATCTGACTCACACAATGTTTTGTATTAAATTCTTAATTTTATATAGTGGCAGAAACAAGTTACTTTCTTCCTTCCTTTTCTCATTAATTAACTTACTAAATGTTTTAGATAATTCTCTAACATTATATTTTACAAATTCCCATTTACTACGGCAAATGTCCATGGTATCAGTATTGTCAGTTTGGGTTATTTCTTTTATCATTACGTAGTACTCCTTATTTTTTAACAACTGGAATTAAGCTTCCTGTAACCTTTGTTTTTCTTTTCTCTTTTGGCAGAATTTATTTTTAATAATTAATTAAATATTAATGATCAATTAATGGGGCTTTTGAAATAGATAAGCGGTTGTTCGATCCCGGGATCCTTCTGTTCCTGCCAAAGTGTCCTTGGGCAAAACACTGAACCCCTAAGTTCCTAAAATCCTTTGGATAAAAGCGTGCCAAATGAGTAAATGTTAATTTATGACACATTGCATAACTACATCAGTAGCAAGCCAGTAATCAACTCTGAATTTGCAGGTACCATTAGATTTAAACCAGTAGTACTGTTTATTCCCTGGATTTAGATTTCTCCAAATAACTGCCAGGGAATTTCTATTAATTCATTCTCTAATTGTGTCATTATAGTGACAAATGTCAAATTCAGAGGGCCACCAATCTTCCCACTTATCCATGTGTCATATTTCAGAGTAGAGCATTTTAAGTTCCAATACAGCATAATGTGTTATTTTCAAGCATTTTTTGCTTTGAACAATAGTTCTGTGACCATACTTATTAGCTATTATCAAAAAATAACTTTCCATTTTTAAATAGCTATTAGCCAATGACCCCATCTGCCCTGTACGGTGGTTTCAGAAGGTATTCAGACCCCTTAATTTTTTGCACACTTCGTGTTGTAGATTTAATTTGGAAATGGATCACCATAATACAAAGTGAGAACATGTTTTTAAAAATGTTAGCCAATTTACTAAAAATCATCAATCTTCAAGTTTCAAGCACCAACGCATCTTCCATTTTTCCTGCTCACTAAATCTCTCTTTCAGGTCTTAATTTTCTTTGCTCAGGCACTTGTTGTGTTTTCAAGCTCATCAATTTTGTTCTTGCAATCTTTAAATTCTTCAGCAATTAAACTGCACCGCTTTAGATAAATTAGCAATCGTGGTGCTGCTTTGTTTAGCTTGTTCCCTAAGTTTTACTAGTTGTTTGTCAAAGTCCTTCTCCATGCTTGAATGGCTTCAGAATGGTCAGTTTTCAGACCTCCACCTCCTTTGTTAAGGGTCACTTTATGTAGTCTATTAGACTTTTTTTTGCTGACTGGAATCTTGTTCAGTTTTGGGAGCAGAGTCTTTTCTTTTGCTAACCATGCTCGCTTCCATTCCACTGTAATGCTTGTCAATCCATTCAGTGTCTTTTACCGCTTTTGTGCTTGATGCAACCTGGGCAATGGCGTTTCTGTCATCAACTTTAAGATCAGCAGGTTTAAACACGCTTTTTGTTTTCCATTTTGCATGGAGTGTTAACATTAATGTTTGTGACGGATCTACTTCATCCTCTGGCACAAGTTACCACTCAACACGCCATCTTGCTGCAAGTCCACATGCTCTGAACCTGTTTAGAATTATCGTATAGTATGGAACTGGGATACAACTTAGGTTACAGTGCATTTACATGTGCATTAGCATCCCAGATATGAGTTTTATCCTGGTTTTGATCTTATTCATGATATGATGTTTACATGGAACATGAGACATCTGTTTATCCATAACCCTGTATGCATGGTCATAACAGCCATTATTACATGGCTCACAAACCTGGATAAGTTGTTTAAATGCCACGGGACCGTGGTTTCTGTCGGAGTACTCCAGGTAGCATATCCAGGTTTCTCAAAACTTGAATCAGGTTTTGTCCAGGTTTCTGAAACCGGGATAAGCGATTTACATGCGCAGAACATAACCAGGAAATTCCAAAAACCTTATCATAACTAGGATACTAGTGTGCATTTAAATGCACTCATAGGGACTACTTTTCAGTAGAGAATAGTTCCAAAGAAAACTTTTTCAATGTTGTGAGTACTATAAATTCTGCCCAGCAGACATGCAGTTTTATGTCCAAGTTGTCATGGACTTCCAGATCTTGTCTTGACTTCCTCAGTTGCCCGTCACTGCCATTTCTTAATGACATTAAGAAAAGTCACATTAAGATGCACTGGGGATATTGTAAGCTGGAGGCATTTTGTTAACTTTTTATTAGCTTTCTCCTGCTTTTAGGAATCAGTTAGCTTCTTTTTCAGTTCCTGAGACAGCTGCTTAGAGAAGGGGTTTTCAACATTTTTGGATGTGGAGACCGGCAAGCTAGTGGACAGTGGTCTTGCAGACCGGATGGGTGTCTACATTAAAGGATTCCCTCAAATCATGTTTTAAAACTCAAACACATAATCTTCCTTGAGTAACAACTTCAATAATAATTATAATAATTTCAACCTAACAAGTTTAATAATGTTGTGGTGATTAAAGCATGATTAAACCTGCCAGAGATGCCCAATTGTTCTCCCTCACTGAAAAATCCAGAATCTATGAATATGCAATTGTGTCATCCTCTACTTCATTGAAAAGCTTATTCTCAGTGGCCGAGAGACTGTTATGAGTAGGGATGTGGGTGAATAGTTGACTAAACTATTTAACGTTGCTACCCTCGCTAGTCGGCACCAAAAATACTAGTTTATTAAACTCATTTTCAATATTTTATTCATCTACAACGATGGTTAACTGTGGAATCTAAGACGGTACACAGCCATTCGTTGTATCAGAATAAACTGGCATATAAAACACTCGACCGGAGCAATGTGTAACCACATTCAGCAAAGGTATGTGGACTTTACCTGCAAGGAAAGTAGGCTGCTGGTGCTAGCAGTGCTAACGTTAGCCACACTAGGCTATAAACAATATAACATGAAGTGTTTCCCGTTAATTACATAGACTGTGTCGGCCCGCCAGTCTAATTCGTCCCGCCCCTGTTTCATAATGAACCAAATATTTTTACACTTGTCATAACATAAAAGATTTCTAACTTAATGTTTTCCCTCTCACTGGCGGTGGCCGTGGGGGTGGAGGGCAGAGGATGGAGGATTGGTTGTTGTTACAGCCCAGATTTGAGGCCCAGTAGCCAACACTGCACTGACTGGTACCAGGTCGCAGCTCGGTCACTGACAGTCGCTGTCTTAGAGTAGAGGACACCGTGGTTGTTGAGCGTTACCATCAGATGTGAAGAGTCAGAGAACTTATCAAGCTCTGGAATGGTCAACAGCCAAATCCTTCTGCGGTTTGTTTTACCACGTAGTGCGGTTGGGACTTTGGGTCGCGGGGGTTGTTACCACTTAAAAAAGTCACGTCAACGTGCACAACTCTACTTTGATAGTGGGCGGGGCTCCGTTGTTGATTGCGTCCGATCTGGATGACGGACTGTATCTTTACAACGTTTCACAGTATTCCCGTTTGTTGGAATGCTAACGTTACGTCCTTTTTGACACCAACTGTTTTCTACTGACAAACTTGCACCTGAACTGGCACTGATTCTGAACGGAACTTACCGTCGTCTTCTCCGTCTAGGTATCTGACGCGCAGGTCGTCCTTCGAGTCGGAGCTGTAGTGTCGTGTCGCTGCTCCCTGACCGTTTAGGCGAGTAGAAGACGAGACTCTTCCGGACAAACCATACTGTCTCGAGCAGGAGAAGGCTGCTGCCAGCCTGCACGCGCTGTCCCGATCTGCTGCCTGCACGCGGAAGGCTTGCAACAGGGGTCTGTGTCTCACCAGGACCGCCATGCTGACGAACTGCACTGCTGTTTGACTTTCAACTTTGAACCCAGTCACGTGTTGTGATCGCGTGATTTATTTGCGGTCTATTCAGGAGACAGGAGACGAATAGCAAAATTTTAGGATTGTCATCGTCGCGTTCACGTATTTTGTAGCGTATTGGTTTAAAAAAATAACCTTGAAAATTATGGATGTTGTAATTAATTACGAAAAATATCTCATAAATTGCCCTTATGACTTATATGAAATCAGATAACAATTGGAATTGCCATTTCTAATGCACACACTTTACAAAAGTTACATTTCACGTAATGACGACGCTATTTAGGGCTGTGTAAGTCTTCAGCTTATTTTGACAAAAAACGATATGTATTTCTCTTTGTATTACCATAATATGCTGTTTGGGTTCCATGATTTTCAAAGAAACAAAAGCATCAACAACAACTTTGTTTTCAGTGTTTCTGAGGCAATAGACCCTTTTCATGGCAGCAGCTTTGACTTGCCATTGGAAAAGCAAATGTGAAGCTACTAACATTACTGATCACTCAGTCCATTAGTGTCCCAACAGCAGAGTCCTAGGACTGGGTGCTAGAATGGACCAGAGCCCTTGTTTTCTGTCATTAATTACACTTGTACTTTTAATTCCATGGAAAGTCAAAGTGTCATCTGTGACAGGTGTGTCTTAACACCAGGCCCTACCTCATCACTCTTAGATGATTTAACTTCAAAGCTCAACTCCGTTCACCCATATCACTAGAGAGTGTTTTCCCACCTGCCTCTTTTGATAAGCCGTGCAGATAGTTTCATCTTGAATTAACAAGATTTAGAGGTTTCTGCCTCTTTAAATTCCTCCACCACCCTGATCCAAAGGAGGTACAGGGTTCTCGTGTCTACTGCATCAGAATCAAAGCTCAGTAGCAATGTCTCGATCCATAAACAATATCCTGGTTAACTCCGTGGAATCAATTATTCTTTAGAGTGAAGAATAATAATGTGTTTTTACTGTATAATGCAAGTAATACTACTTGTAGGTATTTTTCATTGACCAACTATCAGATTCCGTAGGCCAGATATGTGGTTCTCCATGAACCTGGATGGGTTTCATCATTCCAACTAGACACCATGTAGGAGGGTGATTAAGAACTTGAGACCCACATTTGTTTTCTGTGCAGTGACTTACATAAGACTTGACTGCTTTAGGACATGACTTCAGACTTGAAATCAAAATGAATATCAACCAAAACGTCATTATCGGATTTTTTTTTAACTCTCAAATATCAATATTAGTATCAACCTCAAAAATCCAATTACAGTTGGCTTCTTTAGGTTTTGGGTAAAGCAATGTTTTCTCTGAAGACACTATCTTAAACTCTGTATTTTGCATTCTAATTTAAGTTTTGTAGATATCATGTGTAATTATATTGGGATAATATGAAAACTCTAAAACAAGCATACATGATTCAGTGACAAGATATTTATTGTAAATAAAAATTCAGTGTTACAATAAATCTTGAGAAAAGTGTTCCAATCTAGACAGCTGAACTTTAGGTTGCTGGGCAAATGGAGTCATCATCATCATCATCATCATCATCATCATCATCAATGAGATATTCCAAACTATGATAACAAATGCATACACAATTTGCTTAAAATGAACTGCATTATTCTATGTCACATCAACTAGAGTTGACTGAAGTCAGCATTTTTATATTGACTACAGAGAAGGTCACGGGGTATGATGTAATCCCACAAATGGCTATAAAAAATTAATAAATAAGCTGTTTGACGAAACCCTGACAGTTCTGGATTCCGTAAAATGTAATAATACAGTTACAAGAACTATAAGGGTATCATGCTGGATCTCTGGAGACTTTTTGATAAAAAATATTAATTTTCCACCAACTGAGGATAGAATGTGGAGGAATATAATGTATGTCAGCTCTTTATAAAATTCAGTTACACTCTGTAAGTCCGTTCCATCAGATGGTAGTCACAATTCTCCTGCCAGTATCACACCCACATACTCAGTTTAACCAGCAGCCTGGAAGGTTTAAGCAATTAACAAGACTACTAGAAAACAAGAGAATTGATGGCTGTTTGGCAAACACTGAACCAGTAAATGTGTCAGAGCCAATTTAAAAGTTATGTTAAAATTCCGTAACTTTCTGCTTTTATAAACTGCAGTAGAGGCGATGATGGAGTGTGTAGCATGGTGTCTGTGAAGTTGTTTCAGCTCACTGTTGGAATACAGTGACAATGTCACTGACTGCAAACATGTACAACAATACAATATTGTTTACTTTAGTTATGAAGGTAAGCAGCAATAACATTGTCAACCAGGAAAACAGAAATCAGTTATGCTGTATTTCATGGGTTGTAACTTTCAAATCTATTCCTAGAAAGTTTCCTGTAAAGATGTAATTTGACGCTAATTGTAGGGAAAATAGGAATGTCTTTTTAAGAAAAGCTAAATTTAAACCTAATTTATATTAACTCATTATTCATTTATTATTGGAAACTAAATTTCCACGTGTTCAATTGTTTGTCTGTAGAGAAAGTCCATATTTTTGCATGTTCAGCTGACCTGCTGCACACTGACTAAAGAATCTCTAGGTTACATTAGCAGTCATTTAAGTCCCCCGAGATAACCTCTGTTATGATTTGGCACTATATAAATAAAATTGAATTGATTGAAATTGAATATAAGTAATTAGGAGTCTGTCAATTAAACATCTATTTTTCCCCACAATACATACTAAATTACATCATTCTTTCCAGGAAATGTCTTGAAGATTATTGGGAAATAATTCAGATATTACAAACCCATAAAATAAAGTAATATCAAACATTTCTTTAAAGCAGAAATATGAGCTGCGTCTCCAACTGTTGTAAATCTGTCACCACACCAAATAACAAATGTATACAATAACCATATTACATTAATTAATATAATTATGCATTTCAGCTTTAAAGAATGGCCAAACTCCACCCCTGCCAAACATGAAATGATAACGTCAACAGGCCAGGCTGGAGACAGCCGTTAATAACCAGGGCCTTTTCAGCTCCACAAAATCGTAACAGAAAAGTGTTCAGTGACCATAGGTGTATAGTGATGATTAGAGCCCAGTGACAGCAGTCAAGAATAATTTGTTAAAAGTAAAATAAAAGTTTCACACATAACAGTGACGGGATATCCTTTTTTTAAGCTACCCCTACTGCAGAGAAAACCATAAGCTATTATTTCTAATTTACCCTTTTATAACCCTATTTGATCATATTTTATTAAAAGCTCTCCCTGTTTTCTCATGTTTTAATTAGCTGTTGATGCAAACTTTTCGTCCATTCCTGGGACAACTTGATCCGCCAGTCCTGTCATACTGATCACTCTGCTGCTCTCACTGAGGTTTTTTTTCCTGTTTGTTTGAACAGAAATACTATTTTTAATCACCATTAATTACTTTCACATTTCTATCCCTGATCAAGTTACCGTCAATGACAGTCAGAGCACCCTGCAAAGATTTGTCATGAAAGCCTTCCAGCATCCTTAAAGGGGATAATCCCATTGTTTTCTAGTTGGCTTTTTATACTGCAGGAAGTGTTACCTTTCATTGATGGTAACCCAACAGTGGATGAAAAAACCACCACCGTAGAAGTGACTGGAATTAACAAGTGTATGAAAAGAGTATTAATGTTAGAGAAGGGAAACTCAAAAGCAGAGTAGTGAGTATGACATAGCTCTGTTGTTGTGCTGATGGAACAAGTACTGTGGCATTGTACATTGTACTGATTTTACCATGCAAGCTATTAAAATACAGGTAATTCCACTATTCTTCAGCCTATATTAGTAAGCAGTCTTTGTTTGTGCTTGCAACAGCTATTGTTTTAGACTCTGCCATTATTTGAACAGCTTTTATTTGAAAATTTACAATAATCGAAACATTACTTAACCCTAATAACAACCACACAGTGCAATAGCAAATTAAGTGGAAATGTAAAACACACAGGTTATTCAGAGGAACATCCTTTTGATAATGACTAATGATGATCAGTGGTGCTTTTGGTTGACTCTATCACAGACCCTTGCTGTGT
The DNA here is from genome assembly GCF_016859285.1 of Xiphias gladius. NCBI lineage: Eukaryota > Metazoa > Chordata > Actinopteri > Istiophoriformes > Xiphiidae > Xiphias > Xiphias gladius. The sequence continues at coordinate 1,066,040 of NC_053419.1, forward strand.
TGTGATCAGTCTTTTCAAAGAGGCGACTTTTGCAGACAGGGTGGCAAGGTCTTGTTTTATATGTAAGTCCTCATCATCTGAGTGTGCATAAGAAGGTTCTTTTACATCCACAATAGTTTTGTTTGAGACGGGGCTTGGGGTTCGCCTGTTACTCTTGCAGCCACCCCACAGTGCCTCTGTGCTGCTTTTATGCCACTGCTCAGACCGGTGGGTCCATCCTTGCATGTTGGTGACCTGTACTGACAAAGGGCACAGATGGGACTCCATGTACTCTGAAGAGTTCTGAGTGGTCTGGTAGCATCCTCCCTCTGTAATGCTGACGGGAGATGAGGACTTTCCAGAGAACTCGTATTCAGGGTCAATAGCCTCCAATTTGATTTGTATGGTTCTGGCTTTGATCCGCAGTTTATGGGGCAAAGCTGAGGAACTGGCATCGGGCACTTTGTGTGTGGAGACAATGACACTTCTTGGGTCAGCTACAGATGGTATCAACCCTTTGGGGACCTGCTGCTCATCCTCACCATCTGATGATTTGCTTATAGCACCATCATCTGAGCTCCTCGGTGAGTTACTGGATGAGCTGGTGATCTGCAGGAATGAAGCAGGCTGGGAGCAAACACCAGACAAAGGGCTGGCTATGTAGTTTCTATAGAGCTCATAAGGACTACTCCTCTCCTGTGCATAGCTGCCATTCTCTGCTGGTTCTTGCTTGACATCTGCAGTCCTGCAGATACTGAAGCTACCCTGAGTTACAGTGCATGTCTCGGGCATGTGAGGTGAATGCTTGATGACTGATATGCAGCTGCTGCGCAAATGAAGAGGCTCCAAATCCCTGCAGGAAGAACCTTGGTCAGCATTGGGTGGAACAAACTCCTGGTAGAGGTTGACAGTGGTAGAGTTGGATAACTTCTGGGCTTCTTGGGCATATGCTGCTGAGCTCACCAGGCCAAATTTCAGCTTCAACGACAGGAGCTCAGCCTTGAGGGAGGCATTTTCCTCTCCAAGGGCCATCAGCTTGCTCTCAAGCACCATGTCGTTTATGCGTCGCTTTTCCCTTGAGCGCTTGGCCGCCTCATTGTTTTTGCGACGCCTCTCCCAGTAAAGGGTGTCTTTCTTCTCCTCTGGGATAAACTCCCTTTTCCTGCGACAGGTACTTTTAGCCTTGAACGGAATTGGAGAGATTTTGTTGCCTATATGGTCTCTGTTAGCCCCTTGTAAGGCCACAGCCAGGACCAGGGCGTCGTCTCCACTGTAGGACTCACCAGAGTCCACCTCTTGCTTGATTGATTGCATATTACCACGGTTTGTTACTGTCAATATGCTCATAGGTCTTTAACTGTACACCATAATGCTTGTATTCATCAATAGTGACTCCAACCTTCAGTTATTCCACTTGAGTTGAGGAAATCTGTGGAATAATAGATAATGAGAGAGTTTTAAATGTCAGTTGAAACAAAGTTAACCATGTAGTCAAGTTAACGATATTTTAAAATAATGCATTTCCTCCAATACAACTCTAGATGCATGGTCCACAATCTGATACAAAAATTATACACATACAATATATATATATAAATTTGTACTATGAGTTGATAATGACGTTTCATATTGATTCAGCTCAGATTCAGTGGGACTTGATGTTTTTACTTGTTCTGTAATTTGTAATTTCCTTGAATTACTAAATTAAAAAAAAAGAAATATCAATATTTGCTCAATTTTCGTTTCAATTAAATAATCTGAAATGCTGCACAAAATGCCAAACATTAAGCATTAAATTCTATTAATGCTGGGTAACTTTTAAAAAAATTCCCCAGGGAAGATGACGTTTTTTTATTGAAATAATGTTAACTGAGTATTATTTACCTCAGTTCCCAGGACAGTGTCATTTATATAAAGTTTGTTTCCATATAGCATGTCCTTGTAAATAAAACACCTTATAGCTCCCATAATTGCCTTAAGCCAGGAGGAGTTAGGCGCCAGGGTGCTTTGGAAGTTGCGACAGCTGCTAAGGGTAACGTTAGCTGGCCTCAGGTTGACTGCTCTACTGTTAGTGCAGTCTGACGCTTATTTCAGTGTGGAGATTTATTTAGGACGTAAATGGCTTGAAGTAGGCATGTGGCTGGTGATAATTTTTGTATCATGATTTATATTATCTTTTTTCTGATTATTGTTGTAATGATATTGTTATGACTGTGATCTGATTATCTTGCAATATTCTGCAATAAAGACAACATCAAAAAAAACATATAGAGAGCCAAACTAACACCGGAACCTCCATGTTTTGTTCCAGGAGTAAGAAACCCTCATTCAGTATCCCACTGACATTAGTAACAGTGCTAACATCTAACTAGAATTAAAGAAGGTTATATGCCTCCTCCAACCAGTGAAGTTGCAGTTTACATCCATGTCTGTGCACTCATATAATATACAGTATGTAGTGAAGACTTTGAAGGAATTTAATAAAAAGGGTGTTAAGTCTGTTTTACCATAATTAAATTCTTGAGTTACATTGACATTTCATTGACGTTTACTCATTTGGCAGACACTTTTATCCAAAGCGACTTGCAAGTGGGGGACAACACTTAAGCTTCAGTACAGTATATTTTGGTGTTTTGGCCAAAAACGTGTTTTGTGAGGTCCCAGTGACCTTTTGACCACCAAAATCTAACCAGTTCATCCTTGATTCCAAGTGAACGTTTTTGCCAAATTTGAAGACATTTCCTCAAGGCGTTTCTGAGACATCACGCTCACAAGAATGGGATGGATAGATGGACAACCCATAAATAAAGCCTCCGGCCATGGCTGTCGCTGGCGCTGAGGCATAAAAATCCAGCCTTGTAATGGAGCCGTTCTCAACAGTATGTCATGTTGCTCACTTCATGTGTCTAGATAAGGCCAGTAGTTTTTTGATGAGCAGTCTAATATTGTTTATTTAATATTTCTCTTTCTCAGTGGCCTTTAACAAACATAATTTCCCATAACCCCTTGACCTTTGCAGGCTAAACTAAGCTTGACAAAAGAGACGAGCCCATGGGCAAGTTGACGGGCTGCAGTTAGCTCAGACATGTCTGCAATAACAGCAGTGAATGCTGTAGAAGTTTTTATAAAGCAGAGATAACAACTATAACATTTGGAAAATGACTTTATAGGAGCGCATTGGTGAGTTTCATGCATATGGACAAAACGAAGTTACAATGACATGTGTATCCACACTGCCATGCTTGTAAAGTTTCATGGGAGCTGTAGTTTTTTTCTGTATTCAAAAAGTAATCCTTGTTTAACTTGGTTAATATCACAAAGGTTGCAACTTCTAACACCAAGTTCTGTAGTAGATGGCAATTTGTTTTACAATATGGAAAATAAACGCCAGTAAGAGCCTCCATTTTTTCAGAAAGGCAGATGAAAGAAATGCTGAATGGGCTGTCAGGACTTCCAATCAGTGTGTCTGGGAAATGTAACTAGCTGGAGAAGGGCAGGTTGAAAAAAAAAAACAAAAAACACCCACAAATACACACACCAGTGACAGGAGCGCACACAGAGAGAGAAAGTTAGCGTGGCTGTATATCTCTCTTGTTTCAGTATTACTGAGATTACTAGTTCAAAAAGAACTTCAAATGTAAGGTAAGTAACATGCCAGTATTAGTTCCATTTTGAATCAAGCATGGTTTCCTCAGATTCTTAAAAAGTCATAAAAAATCTTTTTTTAGTCAAGGTTCGTAAAAATATCTTAAACTGTCACACATTTTTGAAATGACACATTAACTGTAATCTGGTGTCGACAGAATGCCTCAATATTGGTTTGTTCAGTCAAATACCCATAACAATAACCAGTTCCACTTTTTAAAAAGCCCTGCTGGGAAATAAATGGTACATCATATTATTGGTGTCACTTGAAGGGTGTAGTGTTAAGATGGGTCCAGTGCTTTGTATGTTTCAGGTCAATATCTTGATCAATATATGCTTTGACGATTTCTTCTTCCTATTTGAATGCCTGTACAAAAAGTCAAAAAGGCATGTGACGATATGTGTTTTAGAGCTGAAATGATTTGTCTTTTTAAAGATGATTGAGTAACTGATGAATCAAGAAAATAATTCAAATATGATTCAAACCCTTGCATTCTTCCTGTATATACTTAGACCCTCTTTTTTGCTTCTTAAAGTTACGGTTAAACACTAAACTCAGTAGATAAAGCATTAATAAAGTAAAAATGAATTACTTTAGCCCATCACAGTAAAGATGACATCTGCATATTTAATGTAATCTCTGTTCCTGGGTTTAAAATAGAGGAGGACTTCATTAAAAACAGTCATCCTAACACACTCCCACATAACTAATGTTATGACTGCAGCAGAGAGATTACAGGTGGTTACAGGTGTGGTAAAATTTCCCAGATAAAGGTCTCCCCTGACTCTGTGTCCTCATTTTGCTGTTGGTGTGTGTCAATGTTTAGGAAGTAAACGATCAAGGGAGAAAATAGATTTATAAATTACTTGTAAACTAATGTATAGGATGGTGCCCTTCATATGGAATGTGGCTTAAGGAGATTTAATATGATCCTAAACAAGCCCAGTGTCAGTTCTTTGTTAGTCTACTAAGCAATTTACAATCCTGTGAAATTTGCCATACTTAATTTTACCATCTGAAATACCAGGCATACATTTTTTTTAAAAGTTATCTTTGTCTATTTAAGATCACTGGGGAAAGGTTTCACAGATGGTGAGGTTTTGTAGAACATGGCTGGGGCTGTGCGGGGATAATCACTCCCTTTGTATTTTCTAACAAGGCAACATATGACATCAAGACTAAATTTGGGTGACACGTGATAGGATTGGGTGATAATATTACCGCACCAGGGTGGTGGTTCATCGTCGGTTCAGCCGCAACAGGCCGGGTCGATTTACGGAGTGATCGGCGTGACCGAAGCGGCCTGGCAATGGCCCGTCCACGCGTCCTATTGCCCCAGATTCCCTAATTGTATCCGCATTACACAATACAGACTCCCTCCGGCCTCCGACTGCCAGCAATTTCTATGGTTGCAGATATTATGTAATATTTGCCCGCAACAATACGGGCCTATGTTTGTTCAGCTCCGCATGTGTGTGTAAATAAAAATCTATTTCTGATAGATAATAAATGTATGTGAAATAAGTAACGCTATGCGTAACAGGCTGTACTGAGACAGTTTGGACATTACTTACATGACATCATTGCCTTGCTTACTCATGACAGTGGCGGCTGAAGCGTGGGGTCTATCTACGCCCTAAAAAGTGATTTGTTAGAATGTGAGGATTAACTACATAAACTACAGTATAAAAACCATTACAATTATATATGGCGTACTAACTCATTACAGTCATATACCGACAGCAGCCATAAGGCTTTGATAAGGTAACTGCCAGCCACATCAAATTCTGGTTTACAACACTGTGTCGCAATCCGTAAACCCCTGTTTAGGCCTACTTGCCTGAATAAAATTCAATACATGTCTCTTATAACGGCCATTATCAATCTTATCAGCTATACACAAGTTAACTAATAATGCACTACAAATTAAATAATAACAGCACACCAAGATAATAAACATTACCTCGAACTTGACTTTGGTTACACAGTTAATGTGAATACTAACCAGGCTATTCTCCGTTTAAAATGGGTCTTACCAAAGAAAACACAGAGGATAGCTGAATCACACAAAAATAAAAGCTAACGTTAGCTATGCACCACTGTCATTCTCGGGCGGTCTTCGGAACCCTTAAACACCATCCCGCAGAAATCGTTCTAACACTTTAAGTAAGAAAAAGGTTGGCTTAATGTTGACCTCAGATCAAAACTGTACCTTTTCTACCACCTGGTTGGAGGGTTTGGTCTGGTTTTCCACCGCGAATCGAGCACAGGGAAGAGGTATAGGTTTTCCATCAGCTAATAAGGCAAGAACTGGTGATAAAATCCTACAAGTTGTGAAGTGCCTAGTTCTCTTCCTGTGGCTTTTTCCTTTCAAGGTGGCTACTGACTCATAGATCTGTGTTAGTAGGTCAGTGGTTAAATATATTGGCATCGTGAGATTAAATGACAGCCACTACAGCCAATCGGAATGCAGCATTTTCGATTTTTTTTTGAGCCAATGACTCTTGCCGTCAGCAAAGAGCTCAAATCTCATATAAAATGTATGTCGTCATCCACAATGCATATGGGGCATTTAGGTGCGTAGTTCACCAGAGAACTTCGATTTTCATAATTTTATGACGAAATCATCCAGACGTTTCATACTACTACTACTACTAAGACATAAATAAGCACCTTTTTAGACAGAGTTACACAGTAATTATCTTCAGTGGTGGAAGAAGCATTCAGATTCTTTATTTAATTAAAATTAGCAATACTACAGTGTAAACCTGCTTTATTACAAACAAAGTTTTACTCAAGTAAAAGTATATAAGTATTATCAACAAAACAAACGAAATAAAACACTATTTAATGAATTCAAATACACGATAAAGTGAGACAATGCACAAACATAAAACATGCAAGTGGGAAATACAGAATATAATTTCTTAACAGAAAAAGATAATGATTACAAAGACATAGCTGAGCTCAATAGAAGAATCTAAAAATAGGAAAATAAAAATGTCAAGAAGTAAGAAAATACATTAATGGTCTCAAAAGATGGTCTGAAAATTTCACTTAGATCCACTTCAATATAGTCTGCTGTATACTATGCATTATAATTGTAAGATATATTTTCTCGGTTCATGTGCGAAGCCCAGTTGGAGCAATACATGTAGCCGAGGGACCTGTTGTCCATCTATTGTGCCGCATCGCTTCATTTTCTCATACTGCTTAAGACCTCTAGGGGTCACTATTGGACAGCTGATGTACATTTGAATCCCGCTTGTACCTGGAGGTTTAGAGTTAAAATGGCCGCTGCATACCACAGTCTCTGGCGGAGTCCAGGGGTCCGTCCCGACACTCACACTTGCACTATTAGGGAGGCTACTTGTGTGACGTATTTCCGGTAATTGCCACAGTACCCATGTGCCCGGTAAGACTGCAAGTGTGTCGAGTTTTATCAGCGCTCACTGGGACACACTTGATTAATAACGAAAACCCGTCACTCACGCAAATACAAATACTGTAACACGGTGCAACTGAGCGCGGAGGATTTTTTGAAATAAATAAGTCAGATCAAACATACAGTTTTACAGTTAGATTCAGATAACGGTAAAAAACAAAACAAAACATACATGCAGGAGCTAAGAGGAGGAATCCATTAATAAAGCAATTAAATTGAGTTATCTAGAAACACGTAGGTCTACTGTACGTAAAAGAGATATAATATGATGGTTTCTGTCTGATAAAACTTTGTGTGGAAAAGTGCGGAACTATTTTCTCAAAGTCTTTAATAAAAGGATACATCTAAAATTTTTGTTGATAGTGTCAGATATGCAGTATTAATGTCATCAGGCTCCTTGAGAAGAACAGATTGGCACCTCAAGACAATGTGGACTACAAGTCAGTAAATGGATTTGATCTCCAACAGGAGCATGAAGTTTATAATTTGATGTTAATTATTCCCCCCATTATAAACGCAATACAAACACGAGCTCTTTCTGTTGTAGCTTATTTAGTTAAATTCCCTCAAGAATAACGGGTTAAACTTTAAAACTGTAATTAATGCACAGGCTAGTTATGCTAAAGTGGTTCCATGCTTGGATCATGGACAAGGGATAAAGAGGGAATTCTTATATTATGCGTTGTTTATTCACTTATGGCAATGTTTTATCTTATCTGTTTGTGCTTTGTGTATGATTGTGTGAAGATGAGTCTTTAAAATTTAAATGGAGTTGGGTGGGCCAAGTTTTTTCGACCCATGCCATGCTAATTCTGCTTTAAGAGGTGTCAGTATTTTGCTTTCTAAAACTACCTCATTCAAACCTCTGGAAGTGATATCTGACAAGGAATGCAGATACATAATTGTATTAGGACTTCTTTGTAATAAGAAAACAGTGCTCGCCAATATTTATAGTCCTAACACTGGACAAGCAAAATTTTTTGATAAATTTGAATGTTCTCTTATTAAGGTTCTCGTACATTCCAATATTAATTGGTGTGGATTTTAATGTAGATTGTTCAGCTCAGTGTTGACCTGTCCTAGCAGCCTTTGCCTACTGAAGGCGCTACTGCTCTAGCTTTTGATGAATTTCAGTCAACATTATGTACAACAGATATTTGGAGATGGATTGATACTTACAAAAATATACAGTCATGGTCAAATTATTGGCACCTCCGAATTTCAAGTACAGAATTCAGAATATCTTCAGAAAATAATGCAAATGAACCAATTTAGTATAACCAGAATATTTTTTAAAAATTACAAAATTGCTGCACAAAATAAAATTTAAAAAAAACAAAACTTGCCACGCTCCACTAATATTTGGTTGCAGAATCTTTAGCTTTAGACAGCCTCTAAACATTTCTTGTAGCCATCTTGACGCTTCTTGCATCTGTCTGCTGGTAGTTTCTGCCACTCTTCCATTGCTGTGCATTCAAGCTCTTTGAAGTTTGCAGGAGTCCTTTTTGCAATGGCAGATTTCTGCTCTCTATCTTCTTAGAAAATGTTATTTTTTCATTCCTGGTTAAAAGTGGAAACTGGCCTAACTCAGTGTCCTTGTTTCTTGTCATTCTGTATACACCATATACACCATAAAAAAGTTTGACAATCTGCAGTGGACAATGTACAGCGTTGTGGGAGGAAAGAAAGATAAATGCGGTGTATATGTTATGCATGTTACTTTGTTGTAAGAAATTTATAAAAAATACATATATGTATAGTAAGTTTGTCAGTGTATAACCCTTACTGCAGTATATCAAATGTGTAATCATTAAGTGTATGATAATGTGCAGAGAATTGGGGAAGGGTTGGGGAATCAGAGAGTTTGTGTGGGAACAATTAGGAACACATACGCCTACTCTCCAGCTCCTGCAGCCTCTCGACATTTAAGAGTAGGCTTAAAACCTTCCTTTTGATCAAGCTTATAGTTAGGGCTGGCTCAGGCTTGGCTTGAACCATCCCCTAGTTATGCTGCTATAGGCCTAGACCGGGTGACTTCCCATGATGCACCAAGCTCCTCTCTTCTCCACCTCCTCTCCATCTGTACACATTCATATTGCATTAATGCTTGTTACTAACTTGACTTCTTTCTTTCTCCTGTAGTTTTGTGCTTTTTTGTCTCTCCCCTCTCTCTTCCTGTCGCTTTCTGCAAGTATTTCTGCCCCTGGTGCTGCAGAGTCTGGATCTGTGACTGCAAACCACCTACTGCCCCATGATCCTGCTCAACACACTCTGCTTCAATTATCATTAGCCTTAGTATTATTATTGTATTTAGTCTGATTATTTTTATTATTACTTATTATCATTATTATTAGTCTCATTATTATTATACATCTTTATGTGGTACCCATAGTTTACTATGCCCCCATGGGTTCTGTTCAAGGATTATACCTGTTAAAAGGGAGTTCTTACTTGCCGCTGTTATCAAGTGCTTGCTCATGGGGGAATGTTGGGTCTCTGTAAACATAACTATAAAGATCACGATCTAGACCTGCCCTATATGAACAGTGCCCTGAAATAACTTTTGTTATTATTTGGTACTATCTTAATAAAACTGAATTGAATTGAATTGCAGGATCATCCACCATATTTTTGGGTAGTAGTTTTTTGGGACCAACATCATCATATGCTTGCCTGTTGTTTTGAGGGAAAGGGAAATATAATCCCAATAAATTAAGATATAAATATATATTTATTGTGTAAATAAGAATGTGAAAGCCAACAGAAACATGCAGTATTTGATCCCTTGGATTCCTTTATTAGTATGAGCAATAAATGTATTTCTTCATTACAAAGTATATTTTTGGCCTTAGTGTAAGTTGACTGTACAGTGTACCTCTAGTGACAGATGATGACAAAACAAAATCAACAAGTGATAGCACATGATTTTCTTCTCTTACTGAGGGTAAATACACCATTTTATTCATATGACTTTATTGGATGCTCCATAGATGGATGTACACAATGTATGGTAAGCAAAAAACTACTTAAACAGAGCTAACTCGGTGGAAAGGACATTGTATTGACACTAAGCTTAGCAATCTTCACCAATAAAGAAAAACTATAAACAAATAAAATGTTCAACTCAAAGTACATAAATTACAGATCTCTCAAAAAAAAGAAAGAGACTCAACAAGATTCTTTGTTCTTATTCTTTGTTTTGTTTGATGGAGGTAAGTTTTGAAATAAATCTCTGTGGAATTCTATTGTTGTATGATTGTGACTTTCACAAACCACAAAATAATAACCTAAAAAACAACATTTAATTGTCATTAATGAGTGCACGAGTTGCACACAAGCTAAGCACTTGTCCACCACTACAGACACCTGGTTTCATTTCTGGGTTCAGGTGGCAATACTTCTGGCTTGGTTGTACATGTAATAAACACAACTGGCATTGTAAGTGGGTGGGAAGAGGGTGAGGGATCATCTCATTCTTGCTGAATTAGCAAGTCCTATCTGAGGTGGGAAGATGGGTCGGGGGACATGAAGCCTGCCCTTAGGGAATCCCAGTGAATGAGAATTGTACTATTAATTTTGTTTAATAATTAACACAGGCATGTAAGAGATACAAACATGAGACACAGTACTGTCAGTACTATCTAAGAAACTCATTAAAAAAAAACATTCAGTCACAGTTCTGCAAAATTGCTCCTTTCACTTTATGCTGCTCATTGAATTTTTGGCAAGGAAGCACTGCTCACACAGTATTTTAGCTCTACTGTCCTTCAAACAGCACCACACTTATGTGTCTGACAAGTGGACCATCAATTCGTCAGTCTGTGGAGGGTCATTATCACCCAGCAATTCTGTTTCCGGCACTGACAAGTCCTCGTTTTGGTCTAGCTCTGCCTGGGATGCCCCGTCAGCCAAGTCCTCATCGTTGATCTTGGAGTTCTCATTTAGTAAAGCTGCTCGCTCTGTGACAGAAGTGTTGGAGGGGGCAATGGTGACATAGCCTGTAGATGTGGATCCACTGCCACTATGGTGAGAACCAGCTTTGGTAACAATTTGTGGTGGGTGGTGTATCTGCTGGTGTGGCATGGCCATGGGTATTTGCATGGGGTAAAAGTTCTGTAGGTATGGGTAAGCTGACATGGGGTGATATCCATTGACAGGTATGTAGAGCTGCGGGGGCACCATTGGCCGATGCATTTGACCCTTCATGGGCATGAACTGGGGCTGATGGAATGGCGAGCTCTTTTTAGTGTTGGTGTAGCGTGATGCATTTGCTGTGCTCATACTGATGTTGCTAACAGGGCTGGTGCTGAGAGAGCTGGTCTGTGTAGTGTTGCTGGTGCCAGAAGTCTGAGCAGAGCTGTTATAATTGGACAGACTCTCCCAGGAGCGCAGACGAGTGTGGATGTCCTTGAAGCGAGGCCTTCTTGCTGGGAATTCACTCCAACACTCCAGCATAAGGGTGTAAATCCAGGCTGGGCAGTCATCTGGACAAGGCAGTAGCTGGTGGTTGCGGACCATCTCGATCACATCCTGGTTGGAGTAGCCACAATATGGCTGCAGACCATAACTGAAAGTTTCCCACAGCAACACACCGTAAGACCAGATGTCAGAGTCGGTGGAGAACTTGCCATACATAATTGCTTCTGGGGACATCCAACGAATGGGAAAAGGGCTTGTGCCCATGAGATTGTAGTAATCAGCAGAGTAGACATCCCTGAACAGGCCCAGATCCAGAATCTTGATGCTAAGTTTGTCAAAGACTAGAATGTTTCGGGCAGCAAGGTCTTTATGGATAACTTGCTGGCCGGAAAGGTACTCCATTCCGGCAGCAATCTGGGTGATAACATGAAGAAAATCACCCTGCTCCAGCGTCGACTTGACTGTCTTGTCATCATCTGAGCTGCCAACATCTGAGTTGGGGGAGCGCATCACCAGATATTCATGCAGGTCACCAAGGCCGGAGTAGGCAAATATCATGCTCATTGGCTGCTCTTTGCTGACCACACCCAGCAAACAAACTATATTTTGGTGCTGTATGTTGAAGCGGAGCATTACTTCATGACGAAATTCCTCACAGAGAGTGGCATCAACCTTGTCTTTTAATGTCTTGATGGCCACCACCTGGGTCTGCTCACCAGGTGTGGTGCCATACAGGTGGCCCTTGTAAACCTTGCCAAACCGATCCTCCCCAATCTCCTCCATGAACCGGACTGCTGACATATTAATCTCCCGCAGCTTGGCCTGTAGCCACAAAGCGATAAATAGAAATACATGTCATCAAAGGGTATGGCCAACAATAAACCCTAATATAGCACTTTAGCTCTGGAATGCAACAGTTCTTAACTCAGGTGTATGGAGGTCACTTTTGTTTTTATTACTGAGTGTTCAGACTAAAACCAGCACTGCATTAAAAAAGAAAGGCATCTGTGTTGGTGGGGTGTGTTGCCTGAGGTACCAATGAGATGATGAAATAAAATCCAGGGATCTGAGTTAGATCTGAGAAATAGATCCATGAGTTTTAGGGTTTATCAGACACCAAAACACAGTGGTTTATAATACTGTGAGAAGGGAATTTTACAACTCTGGAACATTATCACAGCAACAATCATTATATACTCAATCTACAAAATCACGAGGTAAACAGTAGATTCACTCCCTTCATGCTACACAGTAAGACACCTCAAATGTGTGCTTCAAATGATATATTTGATTGACCAATACAGTGCAAGGCTGGATTACCGACCTGGCACAGCAAGCAACTGCCCTGGGGTCGCAAACCCTCAGAGGGCAATAGGGCTCGGGTTCACAGTGTGGTTTGTAGTAATGTAAACTTTTGTTTGGTAATACTGTATGCACCACAAGAAGCACAGAGTAAACTGAAAATTACAGACGCCTTAAAGTGACACCATAATTATTACATAATCCTGAACCTTAAACTTGCACAGGGGCCCTGAGTTTAAATCTAGTTTAAAAGTCTTTATTATTTCAATTTCTCTTGTGTTTCTTTGGAACAAATTCCTCACTGAGTTTCAGCTTAATCATTTATTTTTTTCCAGAATTCTCAGTGTTAAAAAGAATTATGATGCTGTGTTTTCTAATTTACTGCTAATGTCGGTCTGAACACAGCCGTACATCAGAAAGAATGTAAACAAAACACCCCTACATCAATGAGCTTCTGTACTGTGTATGTAATACCTGGTGTTTCTGCTGAGTGAGGAGAGACAGACCCATCTCCTGGCTAGGTGAGCTGCTGAGCTGGCAGCGAGGTGGTGTGTCAGTCGAAGCCTTTTGCTTATTGCGACACATACAAACCACAAAGAAGAGGCAAGCGATGACCAGTGGGATGGCAATTGCAGGGATTAGAATGAACAGGATCTCCGTCCTGGGGTTCTCTGGAGGCTCTGAAGATTGTATGAGATAGTAGCAAGTTAGATTCTCTGATTTATAAAATGTTCATTGTCTTCATTTGATTTTTCTTTGAACACATTATCTGTGGTATCAGCGTACGTACAGCACTAATCCTGATTTAATGTTCTGCAACATTACTGTTTTTGTTTGTATCAGAAAAAAATAATTAATTAATCAATTGTTTAATAGACACTTGATGTGCATTTAAAAATGAAAACAAAGAGACAAACACCTTACAGCCATACACTGTAACTGACAATGATCTTAAACCAGCAGGCAGATAAAGTATAAGAAAGGACAAATATACCATGAGGAGCTGAAACAGTTTACAGTAGTGATACATTTCTTCACTTCCCAGTCATAGGACTTTATCAAAAGCAATATAGTGGGGCAAAAGATGATAAAGGTATAGCTGTTTAATTTATAGTTGCAATCAATAAAATTGAACTAAGATAAGTACATTAATGACAAAAAGTCAGTTAGTGGTGGACCTAAAACCCAGAATTGCAAGTTAGTAATAGTATTGATGTGGTGGTCCTGAAAACAGTGGTATTTAATGAAAGACAATAGCCAGACAGGCCCTGTTTGTAAAGGCTGTGAGCTCTGCTACAGCAGAAACAGTTATCTAGAGACATAGCCATCTATAAAATGTTATGGATCATAATCTATGCAAACAGGAACTGTATTTGTAAATTCTATAAATCAAGCTGAAAGAATTCCTTTAATATCTGATGCATGCACACACTGTTCAGCTGAGAAGAAATTCTATGGCAACCATTGGCAATATACTCTACACTATAGCAGTGACGCCTACTCCTCATCCTCCAGAACCTGAGCACTACATATTTTCCATCTCAGAAATCTAAGCTCAAGCAGCTTTGGCCCAGTGGTCCGTCTTATGGAGGAACTGTGTAATGCCATGAGCAACAGGGATATGTGAAGACTTCCAATAGCTTCTATAGCACATTATCAACCTCCCAGACAAATTGAATCTAGAGAAATTGGCTGAACATGTAAAGCAGTGTTTATGGCCTGTGGATTGCATCCTTCATTACATTGCAGCATTATGTTACAAAGTGTGTGCTGAAAAACTGCTCACACTGCTGTCCTGTTCTACAGACCATGCTGCTACCCACAGTCTCTTATTTCATCTCCCTTCCAGTCTGAAAGAATGCTGGTGGTATAATCATGACAAAAGATGATGTCTAAAGTCTTTTTCAGACATTCATGCAGTGACAATGATGGAATAAATGGCACGATCTGTTCAACTAAAGGCATTGGCATCTGTTGTTTTGTATTAACAGATTGACATTCACACGCAACCAAACAGTAACACTAAACTAAACTCTGCTGCTCCATACATGTTGACAAAAGATCATCATATATCACAGCGTTCTGGGGTTCTGTGCAACCACAGTGATAGTGTAATTCCTTAGTTCACACAACATGCCAGCAGAGAATTTAAACAGTAATGTTACATAATTATAATTTGATTGGTAAAAATGTAGTAACAGATTTACCACCATTACCTGTCAGCTCTCTGCATGACCCTGGGGACATGCTGTCAAACGTCCAATAAAGATTGCACATGTAACATATCAAAACATCTCAAGCTCATCAGAACAAGTCACCAAATTTTGAAGTACACAGATCTAGTATTTACACAGGTATATCTTCCAAATTATCAATCCTGGCTTTTGCAACCTCACAGTTAGGATACCTTTGAAGGATGCCTAAATTTAAGAAAATGTGCCCTAGATTTCTAGCCACACTGATCATTGATTAAAATGCTATTTTAAAATCTAAGTGCTATCAATGGGTCATATGTTGTAACGTGGTAAATACTTTCACTATTGGTATGCCACCGCTGTTCTACTGGCAGAATGGCAAAATAGATTGTAATCTGTGTTCCACTGGTTTTCCACCGACTGAAAAAGCACTGAATGGATTAGGGCCAAAATACATTCCTGATCTGCTGCTATGTTATGAACCATCCAGACCCGTTAGGTTGTCTGGGACAGGTCTTATTTCTGTCCGCAGAGTCAAAACTAAACATTTTTAATGCTCCACATATCTGGAACAAACTGCAAGAGAACTGCAGGTCTGCCACAACTCTCAATTCTTTTAAATCAAGGCTGAGGATTTTTCTTTTTGCCACTGATTTTTATTAAATCAAATAATCATTTCGTACACTGCACTATAACTTTACTGTATTTGTTATTTTTTTATTCTCTATTTAACTATTTTTAATTTCTATCTAAATGCATTTTGTATTGTCTTCTGGTGCTTTTACATTTTGTCTTGTTGCCTCATATGCTTTATGTAAAGCAACTTGACTTACCTTGTTGTTGAAATGTGCCATACAAATGAACTTGCCTTGCATTGACATCATTTCCCACAGGCAAATACCAATTCTTACTGGAATTTTAAAAAAAAATAGCTTTGGAAATTTTACATAATGACCATAGAAATCTGGACAACATTAATGGTCAAAATCAATGCTAGGCTGCACATTTAAAAATGTAGCTAGTTACTGTAATTTGCCACCAACCACAGCAAATATGTATCTATGGTTAGCACCACAAGCTTAAGTCCTTTTCAGAGATGGAATCTGTAACACTGCTGACTTCATCCATCTGTATCTGTCAAAGTAATAGCTTGTTGTCATTCAGACATAAGTGTCTGTTACATTAAGAGCCACATTGCTCTGTGATATTTGTTACCCAGTCCACAGATGGAGTGGTTTCACGGCTGAGAATGCCAATGGAAGTACAGTACAGGGTGTGTATTCTTTTGCCTTGTAGTTATAAAACAAGAATGAAAACAATGAATATTTCCTGAATGAGCAGTCTGGCCGATCCCGTCTCTGAAACCAACTGGAATTGGAGAGCCTTGAGATTTTGCAAGTCAAAGCTCAATGGGATTGCACAAAGCAAAAGAGGTGGGTCAATTCATGACCGGTAGCAAATGTTTCTTTTTTGTTTACATTTCAACCGATGGACTGCAACAACACAGGCGTAACTGCAAAGGTGAGCTGGCTGTAAGCAAGGAAACTTGTGTTTAGCAAGCAGCCTTCACTTGCATTCAATTTTCTTCCCATTAAAGCAAGATGTTACAAATATATTACAAACTTAGGCTGTAATGATGATGACGAAGTCATGTTGTACCTTATTTCATCGGCGCGTGATTATGGTTTGTTTGTTTTGTTTATTTTGAACATGAACATATCAACACATGTTAAAACAGGTGTCAAAAATGATCTAATTCTTCCCCTTTTTCATACAACATAATTTATTAAGTGCATCATCAAGACACAAACAAATGCCTGACATCGTCCTAAAGTACATAGAAAGTATTCGTAATTTTTAAACTACCAATTTATACTATACTTTTACAGCCCTATGGATTAAGCAAAATTTCCAATTGCACGATTGCATGAAAGTTTACAGTCTTAACAAGACCAGATTAACCCATTGCTGTCCTGCCTTGGTGTCTATTGTTTACTAGCGTGGCTAATGTGTCTCTGTGGTTGGGGCGTGGTGCTCCTCCATCTCCCTCTCCTCCTCTTTTCCAGCCACCTGCCTTCAATCAGCCTCCACACCTACCTCTCGTCTCCTCATCAAGTCTGTTACACATAATCCCCAGTTCTTCAGCCACTCTTTGCCCGGGCGTTGCTCTCACCAGTCTTGATTATATTGTATGTCCTCAGCAATGCAACTGGGTGGAGTGCTATGCTCCAGTTACTTTGCCAGCTTCTTCTGTTCCTGCTCCACTGCTAACCATCTGTCCCTGCTTTGCCATCTCATCCACCTACACTCAAGACTGCAGCTTCGGCGCTTCACCTCACTACATCCACCTCCATCGAGTACCAGCTTCGTCTACGCCACTTCCAGACTCAGCCACCCTCTTCACCCTACGGCTTGCTACCCCCAAAGACTCTGCGCACTACCTCCACAGGCACCCCCTGACCCACAATCTCCCCAGACCCCTGCATCCAGCCAGTTCCTCTACCCTCTCCAGGGTCGTCACTGCCTCTTCCCTTCCCAGCCCTCCTCCCCGCACCTCTACTGCTCACAGCCATTTCCCCTCTCCTCCCCAGCCCAAAGCCCCATTCCTTTTCCAATCTTTGAATAAGCTTCTTGCTTCTTTGTGACACTGTGTTGGTTATGCTAATATTTATTACGCAGGTAGCAATTATTTTTGTTTAGGGGGATTAGCCCTTTCAGTAGAATCCTCATTGCTGCTTGGATTCATTAAGAGCTCCCTCAAACAGGACCTTTACTGACAAAAATCTAACTGTGCAACCATTTGCTATAAATGGTCAATTGACAGAAGTGTCTCTGACTGAACTGATTTACTTTATTTCATCGAGCATGGGAAATGATTATTAAATTAAACTAAGACGTGTTTAATCTCTCTGTACACCTTTGACCATGTGCTGCTGCTTGTGTTGCCTTTGAGTTAATGTGACAGCATTCAATTCAGACTTTTTGGAAGTGTTACAGAAATGTTTTAGGTTGGACTGCTGCTGTGAGTTTTAGGTAAAAGTGAATGAAGTGCTTATTTAGACGAGGGATTGATGTAAAATTAACATAACATTCAAAATTAAGAGGTTCGTGTCTGAAAGAGGCTCAAGTGCTACCACAAAAAACACACTGTGGTTTCAGCATATGACACTATAATGAGAGTGGCTATTGGCATAGTGGAGGGTCGTATCAGCTAGTGGAACATGCAATAATATATTGATGTCTTCTGTTCAAAAAATAGGTAGAATTGCAGACCACCACACCAATGAAAATGTTAAAAGTCCAATTAAGTATTAAGTGTACAGTTACTGCATTATAGTACTTACTGCAGGGCTGGATGTCACAGAGGTCCATCCTGACCTGAGGGTCCAAGGTGAAGCACCAGGGTGCCTGCATCTGGCCTCCTGGGTTACGACAGAAGTTGTGACTTCCCCAGAGCTCAGGGTACTCCTGGGACAGATGGTGACTGTGAGGGTATTGAGCGCTCCACAGTTGGCAGTGGTGACCAGATTTAGTGATGCTGACTGTGCCCCTGTAGTCAGCCCCACTTCCATTGTAGCAGATGTGGTCTGAAGGGGAATCTGTAGAGCAGACAGTGACTCAGTATGGATACTCTTAAACACTACAAGAGAGGGGAATTACATTTTGTGAGTTTGCAAGATGATTACAGCTTTAGTTCAGTGAGTTACGAATCAGGTCATAGTCCTATGGTGTGCAACTTTATAAACCATGCTCACAAATTATAGTTGGACTATAATGTCCAATGTTATTCATATTCAGTAAAGTTTTATTTTCCATTTCAAATTTCTGAGCTTAATGTAGCAAACTAAATAATGCTGGATGCTTTGGATGGAATATCACAATATTTTGGGAAATATCCTTATTTTGTTCCTAAGAAATGCTAAGCTAGGATAACTACGCCCTGACTCCAGCTCTGTACTTACCACAGACATTAGATTGATATCCCTCCTCTCAGAGAGAGAGCAAATGAGTGTATTTCCCCAAATGTTGAACTATTCCTTCAGCAGAAAAATATATTACATCAAGTATGAGATAACTCATTACAAGCCTTGTGCCAGTCTAACTGTATTTAAATTTAAAATAAAGACAACATGGGTTTTGTTTTCTATACCAGCTCTTCCACATCTGCCTTTGACCCCAGCTGACATTTCAATAACATTCGAGTTGTTTTCTCTATCCAAGTTAGACTGAAGACAAGGTTAGTAACATCCCTTAAAACTGTGAGGTGAAACAGTGCAGACTGAACCCCCCCCCACATAAAAGCCAAAAGCATACTTTTACAGACAGTGATTGGTTCTTTGTACTTTGGGTTTGACGCAATTCCTTTGTACTTCTGAGTGCATTAAACAGGGAAGCTAAGACGACGTCAGCTTCAGTAAATTTTTGGTTAATTGACCAGTTCCACTTAGTATTACACTTATGGCTGCAAATTGTTGTAATGATTCATTTGTCATTGATTTCGTGAGCAAGATGTTTTTTACTTCAATAATTGAAATGTGTGTGTGTGTGCGTGCCATAGCATCTACCTACATGGACCTAGTTTTTCTGATGGCACTCCTATCCGCATACAAGAACCAGCATCAGGCGTGCCTGGCCGTGGCAGCAAGTGGCAGCTGGGGAGCTTCAGCTGCATGAGGATCATGGGATTGGATCGGGCGATGGTGTACTCAGCCTGGCAAAGGTCATTCTCCAGGGCCTCACACTCATCTTGACAAAGCTGACGCCGCCGAGGGCTCCTAGAGCCCTCGTCACACAGAGGGAAGACATAGTAGCAGAAGGATGGGATGGCAAACCTGGAGCACTGATCTGACAGGTGGGTGGAGGTGCCAATCATCGTGAAAGCAGCTAGGAGGGAAGAAACAGAGAAACATGTTGTTTCCCAAATGCTTATGTAATTTCAGATCTCTTTTGTAAGAATTATACCCAGTTGTTCATTGAAGAATGTAGTATGTCAACCTAGATATTAAGTTGATTTTCCTACCTGTGATGCGGTTTTCACTCTCCCCCTGCATCTGCAGGGACTCAACATAAATGCTCTGGTTCCCAATGAAGCGAGCACAGGCAATGCCTCGATACGGCTGGCAGAAACCTTTTTCAGGCGACCTGAAAAGAAAAACACAACGCTGTCATCTCAAACATCCCATTAGTGCCAATGCACATGGCACATGGCAGCGTCATTATTTGTCTGTGTTTTGGGGGCTGCTGGGGGTCTGGTGTCATGGGGTTCAGGGGGCAGTGACCAACTTTGCTCTGTTGGTAGTCAGCCTTGGTCCACCAGAGAGCACTTACAAGATTATTTGTAAGATGAAATGCCCCACTCAGTATATATCTTGGTCTCAGATCTTCAATTACCACATTTAAAGGAACCTTATCAAAAATGAATATTGGCAAATACATCATTATTGGATTTTGTGAACTCATATATGCCAGCCTCAAAAATCCACTGTCCTTAGAGTTTTAAGGACAGTGTATTTACTGGTAAGATGTTGTGCT
Source organism: Xiphias gladius (assembly GCF_016859285.1). Taxonomy (NCBI): domain Eukaryota; kingdom Metazoa; phylum Chordata; class Actinopteri; order Istiophoriformes; family Xiphiidae; genus Xiphias; species Xiphias gladius. Next base: position 1,086,558 of record NC_053419.1, read on the forward strand.
CTGTGTGCACAATATCTTACCAGTGAGGCGAAAGATAGTGAGAGGGAGTTGCAGTAGGTCCAAGCCAATGGGTACAACAAGTGGATGCTGAAGATCAAACCCCAGACCAGGAAAGACACTGCTATGTGGCTTAACTGTCAGAACATGTAGGCAGAGTCTTCCACAAACCATTCAAAACCTTTGTAATCTCTGCTGGTACGCCATAAGGACAGGACACCCTGAAAGGTAGACCGGAGTCATGCATGGTCATGCATCATCGTTACCATCTCCTTCCATGTTCAACCATCTGTTATTACACAACCCTAATGCACACTTAAGTCAACTGCTGACAACCAAGCAAACTGCACTGTGCCTCTGGGAAAGTGGACTGTATCAGTCTAAAGCTGGAATTTTAGGCCAGTACAGGGCTCAAAGAAGAAGTCTCTTTTGTGGTCCAGCAGGACAGGGGGGCTGGTAGCTTCTTGTGTATCACACATGTACTGTGTTTTTCCTGATTACAGATATTGGTCTGCAGTTAGATGGCACTCATGTCTGGGAAATATAATCATCCATAACAAGTACTTATTGTTATATGGCTACAATGTTTCTTACACCCCACAAGGGTTGGACACGTCAATGTAAATACTAATGATTTTGCTATTCTTAGGGCGTCACCAAGAGTGGAGCTCATTATGAAAAGTTTCTCCTGTGCTAAAGGAAAGGTCACGTGGTCATTCAAATTGACATAATTCCTGATTGTTATTGTGCTCAGTGAATTTCATGTAAATCTGGCAAGATTGTGATATTCCTTGTATACAGACGAATGAAGGTCTGATGCTGGCAAGACAAAAGATCACAGAAAAAACTGAATTATTTGGGGATCATGAACATCTTTGGCAAATTTCAAGGAAATACAAGACAAGAAAGAGTTCTCAAGATATCTTAGTGAAGATGGAAAGATGGACCACTGACCAATATTGTTATCCTACTGCTAATACCAGGGCTGAAACTGTAACATTTTCTTACACGTGTGTAAAAGTGGAAGTGTATAATGTGATGGATACATGAATACAGGAGAAATATAGGCACCGTGAATACAGTCTGAATACAGTCTGTGTAACTAACAGATAACATTAGACAACTGGCACTGGACATGCTGTACACATTAGAATATACTATCACCACTGACGTTAAATCGTTAACTACACCTAAAATTACTGGAACACAGAAGAGAATTTTGTAAATTCAGCACTGGGTATTACTAAGCACTAAACTAACATGAGTAATGAGTGGGGGAGCAGTGACTAAAAAGGAGACTCTTGCTGCATGCCAGCATGTTGAGCTGCTGGGTCAGTGTTGGTGTTGTACAGTTATGCTGGTTAAGCCAACCAATCTTATTTTCAAACTTCTTTGGTATCTTTGGTAAAGGTCCTCACATGGTATGTTAGGGCTGAGCTTAGTCACCGAGGCTACAGGCTGAGCTCATGGCAGTGGATATACAAACAGTAAAGATCTGCATGCTTACTAAAATCTCATACTCAAAGCTGGCTAATGGTGAGTGATGTGCTTGCTGCTCTGTCCTATCTGGAGAACACAGGACACACAAAGACTTTTTTCTTTTGATTACCTAAAATCAGATTTACATGGTAAATATCCATCCAGTAAATAAATGGTCATTTCAATTAGCTGCTGAGTATGGGAAGAAATATTGACAATGACTCTTTCTTTCACATATTTTTGTTCTTACCAGCAGCACGTGAATTTAGACACGACTGACATAGAGTAAGTCCATTTTGATTTTGACCCAGCAGCGTAGTATTATATCTTATTGCATATCATCACTTACTAACAGGAGAAGGTATCCCTATTGTATTTATTTTAAGTATCAGGCTTTGATTCATTCTTTTCCTGTCCAAACAGGTTTGGAAAGAAGGAATTATAGACCACATCCACCACAATAGTTTGGTATCACTGCCCAACCAAGACTGGGAGGTGAACCTGGAATGATGTAGTGAATATTTTTAAATAGGATTTCTGCTGACTCCTTCATGGCATCGTAGTAGTCCATTTACAGGTTAGGGGGTATTCAGACTGAAAACAACCCCAAAACAACGCAACCCATTGTGGGCTGCATTGTTTCAGGTACATGAAATATGATCCAGGAAGTACAGTTGGAGTAACAGATCCATGATTTTGAAGGTTTATCAAACTAAAACAACGTACACTGGAACGTTTTCATGGTGACTTCATTATGATCATGTGGTAAACAGTAGAAATACGGTATTCACGTAACAAAGTAATCTACCAGGAATGTGTGTATTTCATCACTGCAGCAACGTACTGGATGACGTCATGTTACAATGCAGCAAAAGTTGAGCCTGGTTCAACCTCTTTTCTGGATGGCCAATTTTTTTTTGCTGTAGCCTGCGTTAGCACCTCTGCTGCCTTGCTGGATGATGGTGGCTGTGCTTTTTACGAATGAATTATGTAAGTCTGAACACAACCTTATGGTTGAATCAAAATTTAGCAGCCCACTTTGACAGAGTTTGGAATCTTTATGAATAATTGCTACTGTAGCAGGTAGAGATGGGAATCGAGAACCAGTTCCAGTTGTGAACTGGTTCCAAATTATCCGAGCCATTGGAATGCCTCTGAGTTTATCAATACCTTTTTATTGATGTCAGCATGTTTTCTGACAGTCAGATCTGGACGGCCCTGTACGCTCACTACATAAGTTGCTTAAGGCCCTGCAAATTACGCAAGGGCCCCGCCTCGCACTTGTTTCAAAGTGGGTGTTAACGTTTACAACTTAGATGAAAGAACGAAGCGGAACTATCCCTCTGGTCAAAAAAAGAGAAAAAAAACCATGAGGGTGACTTGCAGGAGCAGCAGTAAGGTAAAATTGTGTTCTCTCCTCTCCAAGTTTGATGACAGCAAATAACTTTGTTTGGCAGTGAAACTCTTGGTCTGTCTGTGTCTTGCATGCTTGCCAGCCACTTCCAGGGTCGTGTTCTGTGACTTTCTGCCTGAAAAAAGTGAGAGTGAAATGCAACTATTTATTACGTTTGATAAACGCAAGCAGGCAATGGTGTTTAGAAACTGCAGCTCAGGAACGATAAAAGCATTACATGTGAACCTGCTTTTTATATGCAGATGTATGAAATGAAACTCAGGCTTTCCACCAGCAACCTCTGTGGAGACCAGTCCAGACGATATATGGGCCTGATGGAGCTCTTCATAGGCGCATTGATCATCTAGTCCATCCGTCAAAGTCCAGGTACTACTCTGGACTAATGCAATATGGAAAGCCATGGATTGACATTGACTGTTAATTAAATATTGAATTTAAAATGTTGATTAGCTGGTCATACTGGGCAATTACGATGTACATCCCTCAGTAAATCATAACCATCAAGTATTAAGCCAAGCCATAGTATAAATAGTATTTTATATTTGAAAATGTATAAAAGGAAGATGGAGCTACACATATACAATCCACAGAGAGTAGGAGGTGGGGGGTTCATAAGGGCCCAACGGCAGCAGGGGCCCTGAACACATTAATATTTGTTGTAAATGGTGTAGTAATGCACCATTATGAATGTTATGAAGCTCTCTGTTAATGTAACAGGCCTGCATATGAATCCCTTTGTCAGATGTAGAATGTCATTTTTGATTTTGTTTTGGACACTTAAATTGAATACTTCTTTTGAATATAATGAAAGAAGACAAATTCATGTAATAATAATGATGTCAGTAAGCATTCAAAGTAGTTAAGAAGTTATTACATTAACAACTAGCGCTACTAAAGTAGGCCAACAAAATGAAAACCTAACCCCCAAGAATCTGTTCCATGCACTGATGCACACACAACTCAGTGTCATTTCAGCCTTGACACAATTAATATGGCTGGCAAACAAGGATGTTTAACAGAGGGTGATAGCCATACCTTTCAAGCAAGAACCATCTACTGTATCATCCTGACCAGAATAAACCCTTTGTTTGTGAAAAGGGGGATCAGGAACACTCACTGTAGTCTACAATTCCTGTTCAGGACTCTCTAAATGTGTGTCAGAGTGGTGTGTTTGTACATCATGTTTCTGCTGTGTGTCCATATTAAAGGTTTCTTTCCTAGTTAATCTACTAACTGTATCCATTAGATTTAACTGCTTATTCGTGTTTTTGCTGAGAGTTACATGAGAAGATTGATACCACTCTCATGTCTGTAAAGCAGAGGGGAACTCACAAAAATTATGCTTAAGAGATAAAAAATATGTTTATATTAATCAATGGTTATGAGAATGGGTAAAAATTAACTAAATGTGGGCAGGCAACGAGAATGGAAAAAAATTAAACAGAAAAGAGAAATTAAAATAAATGCACAGTTTCTAAACCAGCTTAGTCTTATTTTTTTATCAAGCCTTATTAGCTGCCATGATATTTATTATTTTGAATGCTTATGACACAACCTTTCACATAGCGTAGCAAAAAGACTGTAAACAGGGAAACAGCTAGTCTGGCTCTTTTCAAGAGTAGCAAGCTGCTAATTAATTAACATGTTATATCTCATTTGTTTAATCTGTACAAAAAAATCACAAATTGTCAGACTAATTCTTATTATTATAAAAATAATTAGTATACCATTTTTTAACAACGTTGCACATCTCACTATCTCTCTGGAATGGAACTTTTTATAGTAGGAAAATCCCTTGTGTTTATGTGAGTTGGAAGCTCCAGCCTGTTATCTACTACTGTAATGTGTGCCACCTGTTACCACGTTTGATACAAAATTCTAATGTCTAGAGCACCATTCATAGCCTCTAGAAGACGCAGTGCTCATTACACAGAGTAATACTACTGTGCTGAACTACAAAGACAACATGTCAGAGGGTGGTGCTGGGTTCACCATGTGACAAAATATGGTTTTCAGATGAACTTTATTGTCATGTGTATTAACAAGACTAGGTCAAAACCTAGTATTTGGCCGTGTATGGCCAACGTGCGAAACTGACGATGTGGTTGAAAACTGTTGTGGAACCACTGTAAACAACTACTTTCAATGGAAAGTAGCTAAAGCCTGCTAGAAAACTTGCTAAATGTCGCTAGATGATGTAATATGCTAATTAGCATATTCATGATTCCTCTGTGTCATATTTGCATTCTGCCTAGTGTCAGCCAGTTTTAGCCCTTTATGTGTTGGCTTCTATGCTACTCTCTGTGCTCAAATATACAGTAGTTTAATCCAGTTGAATTCCCAATAAAGCTGTTGTCATTTACATGTTTTTCTGTTTCTGTTGTCAGACAATGGAACAATTATGAGATAGGGACTGAAACATGGGCCATTAAGACTACATATTAACAAGCAGTCACTTTAAAGCTATTTCTAAGGTGCTGCTCTTAAAGACAATGGCTGTGCTTTGATTTCAGCTATATTTACCTGTAAAATGATCACTCAGAGAGAAAGTTAGAGGCTCATTCACGTCTGTGTCAGCTGCCGTGCGGTCAGTTGAATGAGACGTACAGAGAGGATCACCTGCGGAGGGAAAGCCCGACCTCGCGCTCACGGGGTAAAACTCTTGACTCTCTTCTAAGGAAAGTAGCAAGGTTTGTCCAGAAAGTTTTCTCGCTAAGTTCTTTTTTGAGGAAGTCCCTAAAGGGGTGTGAAAAGTCGGTAAAACTAGTGCCAAAGGTCCTAAGTTGGCAACACTGCCTGTAAACCCCCCCCTGATGATGCAACAGAAGCTCCTTGCACCAATTCATTTTGAAAGACCAACATGCAGTGGGGAAACTTTAACACTCAGCCAGCTGACCAAAGGTGTAACTTCATCACTCAGTCAGTCAGTCAATCAGTTAGCTACAGGCATTCGTGATTATAGGACTGACCCTACTGTTGCTGTCCAGCAAAAATACATTGAAATACTTGTGCTCCGACTCTGTCTGCCTTAACATAAAGCCCCCCACATCACAAAATCCAACAAGAAGGACACTACAGACCCACATAAACCATACATATGTATACATTATATATACAAGATACAGTACATGTCATTACATATACTTTGAAGAACAGATCCTTGAAATCACAATAACAAAACCACAGTAGCGACGCTGAGTTTGACAAGAGAAAAAAAATATGTACTACTGCCACTCTGATAAAATAGACCTACCTCATATTGCTGTTGTCACACAGTACATTTACCTTAAACTATTGTTGTGTCGCGTTTGGCCTACCTCTTACTGTCTCTGTGACGCAGAAGGACCTCCTTACACTTTTATTTTCACATCATATTGTTACTTTGACACAGTAGACTTATCTCATACTGTTTTCTGACAAAGTGGATTCATCCTAATACTATCATTGTTGGTACAGGCAATCGAGGCCAGAGAGGGCGCACTCCCAGCGACAAATCCCCTCTCCACCACTGAATTGTTTCAGCAGCAGGAGGATCATGGCGAGGCATTCCAATAAAGCGGAATCCTCCTCCAACCATAATTGTTGGAGATTGCATAATCAGGAACATTAGAGTAAATCTGCTATCACACACTGCGTGCCGGGTGCTATAGTGCTGGATATCTCAAAATTTCTCCCCAAACTCCTTAATACATTTCCACACATCTGCAACATATTTGTTCATGTTGGCTAAAAAAGATAAAGCACAGTGCTGCTTAAGCATGATATAGCTGACCTTCTCAATCTTCTTCATAACAGTGGAATCTCAGCCTCCAAATGTGACTACAGTTTGCATGCCAGACACTTGAAATTGTTTTCATTGACAATTGTTATCTCTTCTGGCAACGTGCATCCTTCTATGGAAAAGATGGTTTTCATTCAAATGCCCTGGGAGCCTGTGTTTTAGCCTCAAACGCTTTTTACTCTTAACAAACATAACAACAATTGTATGTTTTTAACAGAGACATGGCTGCAACTTAGTCGATGCCAGATACAGGAATTATGCCCTCTTTCTCATGATTGGTGCACCATTTTAACTCTCTCTGTACCTCTACCATAGATGAAGTAGGACCTTTTAGATCCAGAGTGAAGGGTATTAAAAGTCTGCCTCCTTGGATCACTGATGACATTGTTTGTTTTAAAAGAGAATGCAGTAGAGTAATGCGTGGATGGAGAAAGACAAGGCTCCAGGTGCATTATCAGCAAATGAAAGACCTGATGGCCTCCCACAGTGACCAAGTAAAAAATGCTTAAAAAATGTATTTTTCTGTTTTAATACAGTCTAACAAGCACAGTCCCAGGGTTCTTTTTAATATTAATGGTCATTTTATAAACCCTGTCAGTTTGAATCAGTGTGGAGCCTCTCATGATGAATGTTTAAATTTTTAAAACTTTTTTTATTAACAATGTAAATAGGATGAGATAAGAGATCGAGGTTCGCACTTCTTTTATTGATGCCCCTTGTGCTAATCGTACTTCTATATCTCATTTTACACAAATCTCCCAAAACAAACTTATAGACATTATGTGTGACCATAAATGCTCATCTAGTCCTGTGGATATTATGCCCCCATATACATCCACAGAGTATTAGATGCCATCGCCCACTGGTTGCTCACTATAATTAATCTGTCACTATCCTCTGGTTGTGTCCCTGACTATTTGAAAACCAATTCCATACAACAACTTTTTTTTAAAGTCGTGTCAGGTTTCAGAAAATACCATGGCACTGAGACTGTGCTTTTTAACAAATGATGAGTAACATGAGTAACAAATGATCTATTAAGGACTGCTGACTAAGGTGAAACTTATGTTCTATATTACTAGAGTTGTCCACAGCGATATGACTGATTCTCATCTCATCAACATTCTCATCAGTAGATTGCAACACTGGGTTGGTTTATCTGGGACAGTCTTGAAGTGGTTCACCTCCCACTTGTCTAACTGCAAATGTTTTGTTTCTATTGTTGACCATGATTCTTGAAGTCTTGAAGTGGTTCACCTCCCACTTGTCTAACTGCAAATGTTTTGTTTCTATTGTTGACCATGACCCCCCCCCCCACAGTACAGTTTGGGGTGCCCCAGGGCTCCGTTTTGGGACCAATTCTTTTTTCTTTAAATATGCTCCCACTTGGTGAGATAATTTGTAGGCATGGCATTGACTATAATTTTTATGAGGATGATATGCAGATATATGTCCTGAAAACCCCACTAGCTTGTCCACCATAAAAGAGTGTCTAACTGACATTAAAAACTGAATATCTGCTAACTTCCTTTGGTTAAATCCAGGTAAAAGTGAGGCCCTGACAATGTGCACATAGATTTAAAAGCCTTACTTGGCCCCTTTTCAAACAACACTAAGTCTTCTGTCAGAACCGTAGGTGTCGTATTTGATTCCAACAATATTTCAGAGATTAATGTCATTTAATGAACATCACTAAAATCCATTCATGTGTGAGCTTCAGAGAAACAGAAACCATCATACATACTTTCATTTCATCACGTTTAGATTACTGTAATGGTCTCCTAACTGGCACAAACCAGAAAACACTTCATAGCGTTCAAATAATACAGATTGCAGCAGCCAGACTACTAAGAAAAACCAAGAAAAGAGATCATATTGCTCCCCTCTTAATGTATCTACACTGGGTACCAGTTTACTACAGAATCGATTTTAAAATTCTAGTTATGACTTATAAAGCACTTCATGGCCCAGCCCCAGATTGTATTTCTGAACAACTTGCCCCTTCTCAACCTGCACGTAATCTGAGTTCTTCAGACAGGGACTTGTTGGTACTTGTTGGTAGTTCCCAGGACATGGGAACTACCAACAAGTCCATGTCTGAAGAGCTCAGACTAAAGGGGACAGAGCTTTTTCTGTTAGGGCAACACAATTTTGGAACCACCTGCCCAATGAACTCAGGCTTGCAATCAGTATCTTCTTTTAAATCGCTTCTGAAAACACATTTTTTGAAGGCTTTTGAATAATCTCTTTTAAATATTTCATATATCGTCATATTTCTTATTTGTATTTGTATTTTTTTGTTTAGCTACTGAAGATATTTTCTTTACCTTATTCCGTCAATTTTGAGGAATTTGTCTGCATGTGTTTATGTTTGTTTTGTTGTTTTATCCTTGTGAAGCACTTTGTAATCTCTGGTTTTGATAAGTGCTATATAAATAAACTTTATTATTATCATTAATTACGCTGACATCATACATATTTATTTTCACATCTTTGGTGTACCTCATACTTTTAGTGTGACACAGTAGGCTTATCTTGTGACATAACATTAGATTACATTGCATTAACTCATTTGGCAGACGCTTTTATCCAAAGCGAGTTACAAGTGAGGCACTTAGGGTCCGTGCCTTGCCCAAGGACACTTCGGCACATGGACTGGAGGATAATCAAACCAACAACCCTGTGATTGGTGGACAACCCGCTCTACCACCCGAGCCACAGCCACCCCATTAATTGTCACAGTTACAGTCTTAGTGTGACAGTTGGCCTGCCAGTGACTGTTATGCATTGTCGTGTTAAAACCGACTTACCTCATACTTTTGATGTCGCTCAGCATGTCTACCTCATAATCTGTCATAGTATGAGGAAGACTAATCGTCATACAGACAAAACTGCCTACCTCATAATACTCTTGTGACACTTTAATAGGGCCAAACTAGCTCTACCACATAGTGTTATTGTGATTTCAATGCAATACTGTGACATGGTACGCCTGTATCATACTCTTGTGTGTGACACAGTTGGCCTATCTCATATTGCTACATTCAACACAGTTAGAGCTGTAAAGAATGGTTGACGTATAGATTAGTCGATCATCACAAAATTAATCTGCAACTGTTTTGATGATTGATTAATTTTTGTCATTTTTAAACAAAAATGCTAAACATTTACTGGTTCCAGCTTCTCAACTGTGGGGATTTAATGCTTTTCTTAGTCATACATCCTAGTAAAATGAATATCTTTGGGTTTTTAACTGTTGGCCAGACAAAACAACACAACCTGAGACATCACATTGGCTGTGGAAAATTAAAACAGGCATTCTTCACTATTTTCTGACAATTTATAGATAAAACAATTATTTAATTAATTGGAAAATAATTGGCCTGTTAAGCGATTTGACTTTCTAGATTAACTATACAATGTAAATGTAAACCACCTACTGTTTGAAAAGACAAAAAAAGCGCATTGTACCCTATCCAGTGCCTCTCAAAATGAATACTCCCTCCTCCCCCAACTCTAGATGTAAGACATTAAAGGAGTCATATTGTTTGGCTGATGAGGTAGGTTCCCTGGGAGAGGCATTCAGAAACAGTTAGTCTGACTGAGGACATGAATCAACATTCTTTCCAGTTCAGAGCAGGCCTATCCAAACCACCAGCTAGTGTCTGACTGTTGGTTGAGGAATCTATTCTGAGCCCCGTCCTGGCGAGTCAAACCCACAAGACGGAGAGAAGAAAAAGTTGCATGTCCTGCTACCCTCATCATTTGGTTGCATCAGTCAGTGCAGCATAGCACAAGGTCTTCACTATTTCTACTGCTCAGTCAAAGCACTGGAGGTATGACTGTTAGCTGACATGTCTTTACATGCCAATTTTAGCTTTGGGCAGGCACTTCCAACACTACAAATACATACATTTGCACTTCTACACTTCTCAGCATATTTATTAACTACAGTCAGTTCCTAAAAAACCACATTCTAATCTATCCTCACCACTACAAACCTTTATCTTGTCTAATTAGGGAAAGGGTTGTTAGCTATGATAATTTCTAATTTCTAATCTGGACTCTAAACCCCAACCTAAATGTAATCGGAAACCAAACATGACCTTAACCCAATGATTGGACCATACATTTTACAGGATTTCTAGACAGGTAACTCCATAACCCACCTGGCATTTTGGCAGATAAAAAATTCAAAAACAATGAATTGTTCAGAGGCCTGTTTCATAAAGCAGCTTTACTAGGTTTTCTGGTTAACCCTTTTGGGTAAAACCCAGAACAAGGATTTTTGTACTTTAGTCCATGTTCAAGATTGAAAGAGGTATACAGCAAACATGTCAAATGAATCAGTAAAAGCTGTTTCATTGAAATTTTAAGACATATCTCAGGCTTAATGATGATTGTACAATATTTTACTGTAAAAGTAGCCTACTTAATTTTTCTTTATTAAAACAGCTACATATCCGTTTATTTAACAAATGTTCAATAACATTAAGAACAGTTCAGAAATGCAAGGAAAAATTATAAAACATTAAGAAAGTTTTTATCTGTTGTTTCACAACACTAATTATAATACCCCTGTGGTCCGAAAGTATAACATGTTGGAAACTACTTTTGTCATTGAGTCCATTCAGTTGTTACATGAAGCCAAATACAAGTAACCGGAGCATATTTACATCATATAATCGTGCATGTTCAATGTTTTCAGTCTGGTTTTCCAACAATATTTAAACGAGAAATAGAGTAGGGCTGTGATTAGCATATGGTTATATTTTGACAAATAAAAACCTTTAAGGATTGAGATGGTTGTGGCAGCTAAATGGATACACAGTTAAGTTTGAAACCTTAAACAACTGATAAGAGAAAACCGAGTATGGTTAATAAACATGTCAGTGCTGACTGCTGATGTGAGATAGACATGACTGGGCCATTTGTGTCAAATCTACAAAGCCCATCCACCACTCCAACCTCCACACCTTTTACAGTATGAACCTTTCATGACTAAACTACACTGATACTGAACAGAATAGATGCACGGGCTTAATCATAATTATTGGCAGATTTGGTTGGGTGTCACCTTTTTTTTTTAAATGCAAAAAATATGACTTTATAGGATCTGAATAGGATCTGCACTGTCTTGTCCAACATAAAAAGCTTGAGCCATCCATGCTGATGGTGAAGTTAACAAATAGAAGATAGATGAAAATATGACAATGGTTTAGTTTTATTGACTTAAAACCTTAGTCATACTTTCTTACTAATTGTTTTTGCATTATAAAAACTGTGTTGGTGTGGCCAACTTATTTATGTGAATGATGCTTTTCAGCCACATTAAGCTGAAGTTTCATTAAATCGAGGATAACGGTCCACACCCATGCTGGGTGCAAATCAAAATGTATTATGCCGTCTGTAAAAGCTGTATCTTTGAAAAAGCTCTGTGCATTAAACACTGGAGACATCCTCAAAATTGAAAAAAGACCTCTCTCTAATTTTCAGAATTTATTGCATTGCATTAAATTGCACAGGTAGCTGTTCTTATTTTTCTTGAATTGAGAATGAAAACTATCTTCAAAATGTTACAAATGCAATGTAATTAATCATTATTTAAAATACGCTAGTCACGTTTTAGAGCATCAAGATTTTTGGCCAACCCTTAGAAACACTGTAATAGGTTCTTCGAGGTCTAATTGGTTTTATTGAGAAAAATTTAGCAGAATTTTATAATCAGCTCACTATGGCCTACTGTATATTCAAAATGATCAATTCAGTATGGTTTGACATTGATGTGTTCATGCGCTTATTGTGCAACCTCTCCCTTCTGCATTGTTGTCAAAGGGAGTTCAGCTGATAGTTCTTCAGGATAGCAGTGAATCAGAATATTATGAAAGATGGCATAAACAGCTTCAGCATTGTTCCTCGAGTGATGTTTGGACCATACTACTGTTTGCACATCAGTTGCCCAGCAGCCCACAGAGGACTGGAGTTAAAAAAAACTGAGGAACAGTGGAGGTAGGAATTCATAAGTCAGCTAAGATTCCAAAGAAACAATAAACAGCTTTCAATATGATCGTTCCTAACACTAGCACTACTACTCTAGTTAATACTACTATCGCCTCTACTACTGCAAGTGCTACTTCAGCAAACATTCTGTCCTGCCACTTGTTACCTCCACCAAGGAGCTTATGTTTTCACCTGTGTCTGTTGGTGTGTTTGTTTAATTTTCAGCAGGATTACACAAAATGTACTGAACCAATTTGCACCAAACTTGGTGGAGGGATGAGGCATGGGCCAGGGAAGAAGCCATTACATTTAGTTAGGACATTTATTCACACACACTCTGACAATCACGCAATTCTGTATAAGGGGTTCACTTACTTTTGATCGGGGCCATGCGTGGGCATCTGTACTGTTAATCCAAAACGAGAACACATATAAAACATTACACTTTGTGTTAACAGGCATATCATTCATATTAAGGAGTGATCTATTTAGCTTTACAACTCTGCATGCATTGCTTCTTGGTTACTTAAAAAACTACAACTAATATGTTAGATCTTACAATTGTTACAATACAAAGAAACATTTAAGGGTCATTAATGACATCATCGGTCAAAAAAACAAAAAACAAGCTCTCTGCACAAGCCACTGAGGTCACTGAGATTTTGTGGAAACAGATGTTGATCAAAAACCAGGCAATCATTAACGGAGTGTTTCACTCATTCACATTTTACAGTGTATAAATTAAACACTTAACTTTCAAAATTTTGTAAATATAGTTTAGGCCTAAATAACTAAGCCTATGTATAAATAATGTGAACCTTACCTAGTTTGACAATTAGGACGCCTGTGGCAGAGATAACCTTGAGTGAGTTGGAGGCGACACACTGATAATAGCCAGTGTCTGTAGTGTCCAGGTCCTGGATACGGAGCTTCGATCCTGCCTCTGTCTTGCGGATGGTTATGCGTCCCTGCTCCTGGACCACAGGGGCGTCATTCTTCAGCCAGCGGATGGAAGGTCGTGGATTCCCTGCCACTTTGCAGTGCAGCGTGGCTGTCTCGCCCTGGAAGTGGGTGATGTTGTTGACTGGCTCCTGGAACTCCAGGAAATAACCTTGAGGAGATGAAACAGTACGGTTTAAAGATTAGAGGAAGCATTAAACCTTATTAACAGGCAAAAATGAGGTCTACAGGAACCTGACATTTATAGAGCATAGCATTATTAGAGGTAGAGCGTTGACAGATGTTTCCTTCATGCTTCACAATCATTGGCTCATTCTTCAGCGACATCCAATCAGTCATACTGGTGTACAACACAGCCAGTCGCTTTGTTGATGCGCTCATGCCAATGCTTTTTAGTGTTGTTGATTTGGCAAAGATCAAGGACACAGTGCGCCAAGGGCATGGCCAGCCTTGCCTCACACACCTGCAGTGCACTTGGAAACAAGGTGGGCTTATAATATGCATCATACATTAGAGGTGGCCGTGTTGTGACAATTATGGCCAATCACACTACTAAATTCACTACTTTCATCCCCTTTCATACCATTCTCCTAGCAATGACGCACTGACAGTTATGGAATCCTGTGGAGTTTTTCTCCGAGGAAAATACTGTTATCTGGGATGTACAGAGTTTCAAAATATGAACAAAAGAGCTCAGATACACAGGCAGGAGCAGACAATGTCGCTTTTAAACTGAGTTCACTTTTTAATTCACTTTGGACATGTTGAGGATCTTATGATCATCATGTTTGATGCATTTGATACTGCACCATTTCATTTGTCACCCAATGATCCATAACCATCTGCCGCTAAAGAAAACCTTAGTGCGATTTGTAAAGAGAAAGTAGAATTAAAAATGGGGTCTGGTTTTTATGTTGTATTTCTTCATTTCCTCAATTCTTTCTAATGTTTAATTCAGTGTAGATTTGCCTGTGATTGCTGACAATCTGATAATGAAATAGTTACTGTTTGCTTAATCTCCTAATACGATCCCCAAATCAGTTAGGATTTTTAAAATAACACTCTTTTGTTTTCGGAAACATTACTATAAAATGTGACCCCAACAGTTTTCTATCACGTCATGTTGCTCATTGCAGCCACATGTCTGGCTGTGTTCTAATTAAAAATGTGGAGCTCCAGGTGTTAGTTTGGCCAGACTCATTAGAGAGAAGAGTGCGCACAGCTGTTGCCCCAGTTACCTGGTGTTGCGGATGGACACATTGTGAGGGCGTGGGGGTGGGGTCCAGAGTGAATTATCAGTTGATATCAGTGGTTTAGGTGTTATGTCAATTTCCCTCATTGCATTATCATTTTTTAAATCTACACAAATATCTTTAAGATTTTGATCAAAGGCTCATTAAGACTTTAAACCTAGTTTTAAATTACTGTTTATAAGTGATGAACTTTATCATTCTTTTTTATTTACATTTTAGCCATTATTTGGCGGACAGGTGGCTGCAATTATTATTTCTTTCTGAGATTTAATAATGATGGTGAATGGACTGCACTTACATAGCGGCTTTTCTAGTCTTATTGACCACTCAAAGTGCTCTAAACTACATGCCACATTCACACACACATTCATACAGCGCTTTTTCTATACAAACAGTGCTGCCTATACACACACACACTCACACACTCACAATGATACATCAGGGGCAATTTGGGGTTCAGTATCTTGCCCAAAGACACTTCAAAATGTTGACTGGGGGAGCCGGGGATCAAACCACCATTAATGGATGACCCGCCCTACCTCCTGAGCCACAGCCACCCAACTGATGACAACTGACATATAACAGCAATGATGGTTTGCAGATATGTGCCATTCACTTAACATAGCCATGTGTAATGATTGTACATGATGACAGCTGTTCAGAGGTCAAAGCTCACTCTGCATTCTGCATGAGGCTAGACACTCGGGGCTACATTAGCTCACTATTGCTCTTCTGATGTGTGGTCATCACTCTGCTTATCACCCAGCCCTGACTGCCACACCCACCTCATATTCAATCAGCCATGGACTATATATACCTGCCCTCTGGTTCAACTCTTTGTCATTCTTGCCCTCATGTGTTCCTGTGAGTTTCTGGACTTAGGTGTTCTGTGCCTGCTTGTTTTGCTCCAGTTCATGGGCTCACCTGTTCTCCTGTTTGCCTGCCTGCCTGCCTGCCTGCCTGCCTGCCTGCATTGTCTGTAAGTTTTGAGTCTCACAATTAAATCACTTGACTGTTGCTGCCTGCCTCTGCTGCCCTCAGGCTTGAAATCTTAATAACCAGCAGATGTCTCAGGTAACCTACATTTAGCTAGCATTCAATATCAACTGTGTTTGGCAGTTAAGTCATTCTTGCTTTAACATGGATAGTATGTTTAACAATCCAAAATGGACAAACTTGTCTTGCGCAAAAGGCTGAAGGCTAAAAAAAAGGCTAAACCCCCATTAGCAAAAAAATGTAGCAATGTCCTGTTGTGAGATGCTAATAATGTTACACCACTAGTTGGCTTATGCTCTCTCTCTGGGTTTGTGATTTTCGTCCCAGTGGTTTCGTAGCCACAGGGCTTCTCTCCTGACAATACTACAGTCACTTTTCTCTCAGCAACATTATATTTGAAGTGGGTCCAAATGTCAACCTGTTTTCCTGACCAAGCCCTGCTGATGCCATCATGTTCTTTTTCATCACCAACTGAGCTCCTAAAGCCTTAGCGTTAATGTGCATACAGTTGTTAGGTCCAGGATGGCACTATTGGTGGTGTGTTCATGGCTGGTTTGTAAAGTCACCGAGTGGATGATTTCGGCATGCAGGAAGATATGCAGCGCAGCTCTTTAGAGGAGGACATTTGGATCATGTCGTTGATTTTTTTTTTTTTGTTGTTGTTGTTGTTGTTGTTGTTTTGTTTTTTTTGGGGGGGGGTCTTTTTGTCTCAACGAGTTGCCTTTGAGAAAAAAGGATGAGAAATTTGTCACACTTTTAAAATAACAAAATGAACACTGTTTTATTGTTTGTCAAAATGTGTTTTAAGATGTTGAAGTACTCCTTTAAGTAATATTTAAAAATTTTGTACTACATAATGTACCAAAACAACCCCAATAAACAGAATTTAAAAAAAAAAAATCAATAGGCCACAGAATTGCCCTGAGTGACGCATCCCTTTATTACCATGAACACAAGCACTACTTTATTTTGACTCGGTCCCAAATACAACTATTCTGCTGCCCCACATAGTCAGAGCACCAAAGAAGATTAATCCACTGCTGAAAATAATCAGCGAAGTCTCTATTTCTTCTGGTTTCACTCATGTTTGCTAAAAACTACAATAGCCAGTCGTTTTTAAGGAAATTAGAGGCTTTTTTTTTTTTTTGGGTGCATGTGTGCTGCTGTTTTAAATACTTTTTCAGTGGCGTCAGTGCTGAAGTTAAATAGTTATTTGAATTGAAACTATCTGTGAGATCAAAGTATTGAGAGATGGACTAACACATCACTAGTTTGTTCTTTTTATGGAATCCTTTAACCATTTTTTTTTAAATAGAATGACAACCTTATCCTTGAAGTTACCATTATTTTTGATTAATGTTGCTCACTGTTGTTCTCTAACAAACTTCCGTAAGTGTCCACATGCATTTATGGACAGAAGGTGTCTTTGTCCGACAGACGACCTTCAAGCTGTGTCTGTTCTCTGGCTTGCCTAGTGCTGCTTATGGTATCAGCAGTGTCACATATTTGCATTTAGATTTCATTGATGGGACTCTGATACTGACCTTGCTAGTTTCTTTTGAATTTATGTAGACTTATTACTATGTAGTAAGTAACTGAAAAACAAGATTCAGTTCTTTTCACTGTCTCTATTCGATTTCTCATCCTTTTTATTCTCTCCCTTTTCTCCATAAAAACACAGCCGTACACAAGAGCTGCTTTTCCGAGGCCAAAACACACACTTATCTTTAGGCAAAGCAGACATTCATGATCAAATATTTTCTTCCTGTGACAGAATCCCTCGTGACTACAAATTTGTCTGGTTTGGAAAATTAGAAGTTAAAGGTTTTGAGTGCTGCAGGACACAAGAAACTGGGCTTTTTGTTTCTGTATTTTTCTTTTTTGTTGTTTGTAGTTGAATTTCATGTATTGTGTCAGTGTTGTGATAAGCTAATAAGGTAAAGCTATCTATCATTTTATATATTAAAGGCAATAAAATTGCTTAGGATGGATTGGCTTATTATATGATGAAGGGTTACAAGAGTTCATAAATGATTATTCTGGAATGTGGGGGTTCATGTGTTTGCCCCCTCTGTTGTTTTGTTTTTAATAGAGCCAGGAAATCCAAATTTGGGCAAAGGTGGAACTTTGTTGGAGCAGAGCTGAGAAAACATCATGGCAGATGCCTTGTCCAAACTGATCTCATCATCACATTGGCCTCAGAAAGAAGATCCATTCATTACAAATGAGAGGCTGCAGTGGTAGACTAGTGCCTTTCAGAAGGAGCAGGCATTGAACTGATGAGACACATGCATCACATACTTGAAAGGGAGCAACAATATAATATCTCCAGTTGTCCCAGCTGTTGGATTGATATCACATTTAGATGTGTCTTGTAGGCTGACTTACAAGTATATCTTAATAACAAACAAAGGCCCAGATAAACTCCAATTCGAACATACAAGTAGACAGGAGACATTTATACTACACTGGCTGTCTGTGTATGCAGACCTATTCGCAAGCACATACAATGACTGCGGTCATAAATTATGTGGCCGTGCACAGATGTCCACGTTAACCCTGACAGACATGGGTAGATGACAAAATTTATGACATGTAATTGTAATTAACTACAAATGTCATCAGATCCTCCTAAAGCTTCTTTTAAATACCCTCGTGGAGCTCAGTTGCTGATTCTCTCCTCCCTGAGACACCCATCCGGTCCTGGTTGATGTTTGGGTTTGTGTTTCTGTACCATACAACATTGCACTCACACACTTCTTCACTCATGCATCCACCTACCCGGCTAATATTACTGATTACACATGCCACTGTTAGTTTAAGTTCTCTTAGGTTTATTTCTTCTTTAATAAATAATTATTTAATAGCTTGGTTGTGTATGTCTTCCTCTTTTGTCATTGCTGTGGGACCGAATGGTGTGTGAGGGTACGGTGTGTGACAACAACAAAGCAGTCACTTCCTACAAGAAAGCACTAAGCTCAGCAAATCAGGTAGACAATATTGACAATAATAACTTCCTCCCTTTTTATACTCTATTTGATAGGTATAATCCTTTCCAATAATTATTAATAATTAATTAATCAAAATCACAATGAGCCTTACATGAACATTTAACAAAGGCAACACAAAAAGTCTGAAGCTGTGGCAAATATGTTGGCATGAGCATTTCTTCATTCGTTGTGGGTGAAACATGAAAATGTGTTTGTAGATTTATTGTATTTTGTACTAACAGTCTATATTTGTTTAATTTGTAATATTTCGCTTCAGACCACAGTGTTGAATGGCTGGACAAATAGACTGGCTGACCACCTTTCCCCCCACTATCAACTACTGGCCACAGCTCTCCCTCCAAGAATTAATTAGAGACCACAGGTTTTAGTTCTACAGTGAGAAGCACCAAACCCTGGCCATGTGTGATAGGAATCTGTACCTCTGTGCGCTTTATATACCTCTAGTAGATTCTTCTTATTTTGAAGAAGACATTTTTGACATTCTCCATTCAGAAATCCCCTATTTTCAGGCCCAGGGAAATGTGCCTGGAGATCTGAATAAAATAACAGGAATTGACCTTGTTGTCACTGACCCACAGGGTAACAACCATGTGTTTGGTCAGTCTATTTACCACACCAACCATCACCCATTGAAACAACCTTGACTCCGCCAACCAAACAACCCAGCCTTATGGATCAGGTACAATGACATTTTAAATAAATATAAAAGTACAGTTAGGAACAAAATACATAATGCCATTATTCAATTCTGAGCGATGTGCAACAACTTTATAACAAATCAACCACAAACATTACCCATCCAAAATGGTGACATCTGGAGAGCACACTTTGAAAAATCTGTACAAAGTCATGCAAAACATCTAAAAAATTCAGATCAATATGGTCCAGAGAGTATTTAAAATGAGAGGCTCAAATATGGCACCCTAGCAGGGTGCAGTGTTGAATCTGCTCAATATCGTATTACAGTCAGGATTAGTCAAAGGGCTCCTTCCCCAATTTATAAGAGCGGGGACAAATCAGACCCGAGTAACTACCATGGCATTTGTGTCAGCAGTTGTCTGGGTAAATTATTCTGTAGTGTTCCAAATTAAATAATACTAGATTTCCTTGATGAACCCTACGTCCTGAGTAAAAATCAAATTGGCTTCCTCCCAAAACACCACACCACAAAACATGTATATACCCTTTTCACTTTAATTAAAAAACATGTAGACCAAACAAAAAATAAAATATATGGTCTGATTAAATCAATGTAATTGAAAAACAGGTGTGCTGTTAAAACTTGAGACAAATGGACTGAATTCTTTACCCAGAGTTGAGCAGTTGGTCAGAGTTGCAGTTTAAGTTGGACATTATTAAATAATAATAATAGGGGTGAAGTCTATCTGTAATGCTGATTACCATGTTCTACTATCTCCTACTGAGCAACAACTACAGCAACAGATTGACATAGTAGAAAAATACTGCCAGAACTGGTCCCTGGCAGTAAACATTAATAAAACTAATATGATTTTTCAAAAACGCAGGTGACTGGAGAAGAAATACCAGTTCACCATAAATAATCAATTGAACGCAGTGTGAGCTATAACTACCTTGGTATAACCATACCAGCATCAGGAAGTTTCACCAGGGCATTGAAGGCACTAACAGAAAGAGCTCTAAAAGCTCTAAATACAATTAAGAGAAAATGTTAGAATTTCCTAATTCAATTTAAAATCTGGCTTAAAATATTTGATAGTTTTATCCTGCCCATTGCGCTATATGGTAGTGAATTATGGGGTCCACTCAGTCATCATAGCTGTACCCGCTGAGATTAAAACCCAACAGAATCTCTACATACAGAATTCTGAAGATACTTTTTACATTTACAAAAAAAAACAAAAACAACAAATGTCTGTCTGTCTACAGAATTAGGCAGATACTCACTGATAATTAATATTCAAAAGAGAGCGCTCACATTTTTTAAGCACCTTAAACACCCTCCACTCCAAAGCCACCCAAACCCAAGAGCTGAGCCAAGAAAAGAGTCCCCTGTATCAGCTGGTGTTGAGACTAAATGCCCCCTCTCAAACCCACTCTGAACAGTCTCACAATAACACTCATTTCCAAACACCAATCAGAGTAACCATAATTTTTTACACTCTGTAAAGAAAGCTATCTGTGGTCACTCAGCCTAACCAAGTATAGGCTCAGTGACCACAACCTGGCAACTGAAGAAGGAAGACACCAAAAATCATGGTAACCAAAAGAAAGCAGAAAATATGGTCATTGTTGGACACTTCCTCCTAAAATTTAAATCATTCAGTGAAATAAGGAACACTTACTTTAACCAGTTGACCAGTTCTATAATTCCACATTTCACTGAACTAAATGAAAAATACTCCTAGGAGGACAGGGCAAATCTCGCTGTCCAGTATGTCAACATGCCAACACCTGATTTTTATATAAATATATATATATATATAAAAAAACTTTCATAAATTGTTTTTTGATGCTTTGGCAACATTGTTTTTGAAACTTTCATGCCAATAAAGCACCTTTGAATTTGAATTCGAGAGGACGGCAGGATGTGGCTGACAGTGGGTGG
Source organism: Xiphias gladius (assembly GCF_016859285.1). Lineage (NCBI taxonomy): Eukaryota > Metazoa > Chordata > Actinopteri > Istiophoriformes > Xiphiidae > Xiphias > Xiphias gladius. The sequence continues at coordinate 1,108,036 of NC_053419.1, forward strand.
AATAAAGCTGGATAAGTGGCCTTTGGTAATGAAAAGAAAAAGAGAGAAAGACAAGTCCAGAAAAAGAAAAAAACAAGGGTAAATGAGGACAAAAGCAAAAACTTTAGCAGGCCACTCAAGAGTGGGCAGTGAGCCATTCATATTCCAACTGGAAAATTACTCCAGCATTGTTTCCTCTTTCTTGAGGCCGGAAAAGCAGCTGGCTACTCACCAACTGTTGATTCAAACAATCACACAGATACAGGGTTCTTGTTATTCACAAACGTTGATGATCGTTTTTTTGTTTCTTTCAGATTGATGATAATCAGAGGTGGGAGTGTAGCAACTTCACCAAAATGGCACTTGAATGGAGCAATGGGTTTTGTTTGTAGTTTTTCCCTTTAAGCAAGACCTAATGACGGCAATGTAGGTAATCTCATCTATTTCCAACTACTGGCCATGTATCAATGACCTAAGCAAGTTAATTGCTGAGATCTGAGCTACATTAAAATTCAACCGACCAAGAAACACGAGTAGTCAGGTGATCAAGCAGGTATCTAACAAATACACATTTTATCGATATGATTGAAACCACTTTATTTTAAGGTCATACTGAAAGCGACTGCACCTGAAATGTCACTAATAATCCGTCATTCTACAAGCACAACTGTGTGCACATAGCTACAGTTGGTACAGTAGGTCAAAGTTGAAGCAGACAGTGGTCTGTCTACAAGCACAACTGTGTGCACACAGCTACAGTTAGTACAGTAGGTCAAAGTTGAAGCAGACAGTGGTCTGTCAGCTGTAATGGATGTTTACAATGGATGGCTTGGGTGATCATTTTACTGATTACCTTTGTTTTTTTTTGTCTAACCTGTTTGTTTCCAACATTGTATGGCTGATTGTATCACTGCTCATGTTACTTAAGCTGTCAGTCTTCTTTTTTAAGTGATAGCGCAGTGTTTCCAGATCTCTGCAATTAATTGGGTGGGAACAATGTTATTATTACCAATTTAAATAATTATATTGTATATTTGTTTTTGTAAAATCTTTTTCGAATTGTGTCACAGCGGAGTCTTATCACTGCGATGGGAATGGTTAGTGTTCCTAAGACCTGAACTTTCAATTGATTTGGCACTGTATAAATAAAATTGATTTGACTTGTATTGCTCCAGCCATTTGCAGTATGTTTTACAATGATTGGCTCATTCACATCTGTGTACCTAGTAACATCCAATCATATTCATTCAGGACATTATAACCTGACACTTCGTCACTCTTACTCTGATGATCATGCTCATGCAAAAGCTGTTTGCTTCCTCAGCTCTCTCTCTCTCTCATTCACTTTATCGTGGTCAGAAATGGCAGATACAACCTTTATAAAGCAGTTTATTAGGCTTTTAATTATTATTATTCTTGTTATGAATAATAAGAATAAGAAAATAGATGAAAGGTCGCCGCTGCTGCCTGCTGTGCGTCTTTCAGCCATTTTTTTGTATGGAATAAGCACATCGTCATATTCCTGAGTGCTACAATTCATAAATAAGTTCAATATTTTATTTTCTGTTTTCCAAAGGCGAGAAGGAAAACCAAGTTGCTTGCGTGTGGTCAAAGAGAGGTCTGACTGTGACTCTTGTTGCAAAGAAACATTCAAATCTGCAAGCATGTAGGCCTATGCCAGCACATCTGACACATAATAATCAGATAATGACCACATTAAACCTCCACATGGGTATCTAAACCAAACATCACAGTATGATATACTTTTTATTAGATCATTATTGACAGCCAGGGTATAAGAAGACCTGCACCCTCTGGTGCGTGCATGTGTGTGTTAGAGAGAGAGAGAGGGAGAAAGAGAGAGAGAGAGAGAGAAAGAGGATGGACTAGTAATCACAGTCTAGCCTTTAGCACACGTTTCTGTAGTTATTTATAACTTAGTCGGAACTCTGCTTTGTCACTTACCCAAACCCACCCGACCTGCTTTTTATGACTCGACCCACGCATCAACAGTCTTCGGTTCATGATGCCAGCCGGAGAGAAACCTAGTTTTCCTGTGTTCGCTGTCGAACTGAGTCCACTTGTTGGGCCTATTCACCAGATTTCTATTCCCCATTATACCCGGGACTAAGCAGAGTATCTGCTGCTGTGCTGCTTGTGCTTTCATTCATTGCTGGTGACGCAGTGGTTCTGTTGTTTTGGGGGGGTTTATATGCTAATTGCTAATACTTATTAAGTCATCATTCATTTAAGTGTCTGGCTGAAATAATGTAATGTGGTGGTCTCAGATTCAGATTCAGTCTTGGTCTTCAGTCAGTTAGAGTAACAGTGCTGAGCAAAGGGTTTTGATAGGACGTTGCAGGAATGTTCTGAGACATTTGCAGTACCCTTGACTCTCTGCTAGGATCCCTTTCAGCTATGTAGATTACTGAATAAGGGAATAAAAAGGAATGTTGGGGAGCAGGAACAATGATAAACACACACACACTCAGAAGTCCCCTTGCTCTCAGTACCTTCTGCATTTTGGCCAGCAGCCAGGCTCTGGAGTTTATGCAATGGAAAAACAGATGTGTGCCCAGCTTCCCAACCTGGCCACAGCAGAGCTGTCCACAGAGCAGGCTACAGATGAGTGATGTCACCGCACAGCTCTTTAATTATAACATCCTTATCCGTCATTAAAGGATGTTCTGCAGCTCTTTGAATGAGTGAATTAGGGTGTGAGGGCAGCGTAGGAAAGGAAAGATCAAATAGCTGACATATAGCAGTGATTAAAGGACTAAAAACAGTATACTGAACTTCGGGAATCAACGTTACTCTGCCTTCAGGGAATGTCATTATGACTACACCTCACTCTGTCACACGTCCCATTTTTCCTTTTTAGAAAACTGTCACCATTTTCAGCCAATACCTTCAGCTGAACCGCAGCTTCTCTATCCGATCACCACATCCCAAGAAGCCATCCGGAAAAGGTTTGCACCAAAAACACTCTCATCATATTACTCAGGATAGAGCTGTTTCAAAAGTTTTCACGCCTCGTGTAGCCTGCCCTTACCTTCCCTTGACAGTTTTATCACCTCTCTCCATTCAGTGCTCAAAATATGAATGTCCACCATCCAGGTTTATATCAGTTACTCACCAAACCTCTACTCCTTCCATTTCTCACCCCTCACATCAATATGCTACTCAAAGGACTGCAACTACTTTCTCTTAGCATTATCTTTTATTTTTTTTATTTTTGGTGATGCTCCAAGTTAACAGTAAAACCTACAACCCATTTCAGCATTTGGACCATTCTGACATTCCATCTGCACTCCAGACACTGGAGTGCATTCAACCTCAAACATTTGTGCATTCATTTGTATGTGCCTGCCAAAAATGTTTGATACACTCTTTATACGTTGGTAATTTTTAAACATATCTTCTAACTGGATAAAGGATTTTAGTCATTGGATGTGGATTTTAAGTTGTTTTTAATAAGTGGTGTCCACTGAAGTGATTGCTGTGTGTAAGTCTTGCTACCCTACCTTATCAAAGTTGAAAAACAACATTTCTCATCTGAAGGCTGAACTCAGACAAAAGGAAAAGCTTGTCCTGGAGTTTTTAACTGCTGCTGGAGTTCAGATGTTATTCCCCCAATTTAACATATGGAGTCCTCTGTCCAAGAAACCAACCATGCCACCCATGCCATCCCACAACTTTTGTGCTCAGAAATGACAGGTCCGTCAGAGTCTGATGTTCCTCGGGTCCCAGTCCCTATCTATTTGGTTCCACATCAAAAACTGGTAACTTTTCAATTGAACACTTTCTATTGGATTTCCAACATCCTTGTGAAAATTACCTATAGATGCCCGTGAGATTTGCAGTCAAACAATCTGGTACATGTCCCAGGAACCTCATTACTGTCAATGTTCAGCCTCAAAATTGTCTGAAGCCAGCTCCTTCAGCTCTTAAATCGACTACTGCTGGGTGTACTTCACTCGTCACTTCAGACGCTAACTTAAGTGATCCACAAGTTTGTGGAATTGGTCTTGGTTTCTTACAGTTAAATAGTCTTACATAGTCTCTTAAGTATCATTTAATCTCAAACTGATGTTATGATTTTAACACCTGGCAAAAAAAATCTGTTTCTTTTAGCGGTTTAAACATTTCCAGAGCAGATACAGCTCTACCAGCTGGAGGCTTTGTGGCTATATATGTCAAATCATCTCACTATGTACTTGAGCTGACTTCAGTCTCAGTTCCTAAATATTTTGAATTTATTTCCCTGAAAATGGATTCTGGGAATGATAATTCAGTAATAACAACTGGTGTCTACAGACCTAATTCTACCCCTTCAGAAGCCCTAGAAAAATTGGGTGAATTAATTGCACCACTGATTGATCATGAGGTGATTATCCTTGATGATCTCAGTTTAGACTGGTTTACCTCTGCATCTAATAATCTTAAATAATTTTTCCAATCTCTGTACTGCTTTCAACCTGAGACTTGCATCGTGCCCATGATGTCATTAAGCCAATATATCCCGAGGATAATGTCTTCGCAAGGATAGTAATATTATAGACCGTTGGCTAAAGTTTATTTTTTCTTAAATACCAGAGGATTTTAGTCCAAATTAGACAATCTATTCTGCTTAACTCAGCACTGACTGACCGTCGCCATGTGCATTTACCGATGAGTTTTACCAGGCGACAGTAGGATACAATCCATTAACGAAGGATGGCCTGGCCGTGCGTCACTCAGAGAACAGTGCGCCAGTCAGAAGAGAGGCTCACTAAACAGACATAAAACACCCTTTTCTTGCTAGAGCTCCAGAGAGAAGCATGATGACATACTGCATGACAATAGAAATTTGTCAATCGAGTTTTTCTATGATAGCTATCTCTTTATATCCTGTGGGAGTATTAGCCCATCATGGCCAATCCTGTAGATAAGAGCTGTAGCCTTTCTCATCTACATGGCCAGGTTTTTCAAGTGCACAAACCACCTATAGGGGAGTAAGGGATGGCACCATTGCCATGTATCTCGTACCCAAATTTAGTTGTTTCAAGACAGCAATGTAATTATAAGCTTATTGCAAAGAGAAGCCTTCTTGGCAGAATTCACTGCGCATGCAAAAGAGAAACCTCTGGCTAAGGACAGCACACTTCTCAAGCTCAGTCTAATTCTTGAAGGTAATCTCACCTGCATTGGAAACAGATTGAAATATGCACACTTGGACACAGGACACATGACTGTAATGGAATACCTCAATTTGTCATGTATTTAATTAGCCTGATTAGCCAAAAACAATCAAATTTGTCTACAGAGTTTCCTCAATTGAAATTCAGACGTACTACATGTACTAAAAATGCACTACTTGACAGTGTGCATACACTGATATCATGCTGTAAAGTTAACTATATCTTATATCATATATGTATATCACCCAGTATTACTGCCAAATTCTGAAAGTTGGCATCAAGCGTTTGGTCAAATTTATTATCTTGTGTTCTCATTCTTAAATCAGATAGGTCTGGTTTAAATCAAAATGTCACCAATTTTAAACTATTTCATCGACTTTTTCTAACATCTCATATATCTGTTTGTGTTTAGAAAAAGTCTGACATTTGAAAACTTCAACTTATTTTGCTACAAAAAAATGGTTGTGTAGAAAAACATGTTTGCACTTCTCAGAGTAAGGTATTGGAAAAGTATTGTTTTGGAATTGGCACCATCAATCAAAGTTCATGGTTCACTTTGTTCCCTAGATGGTCAACAAGAACAGTCCTCACATTGTACCATTCCATTTTCCTACCCTGGAATTAAACAGACCTTGCCGCAGCTGTCTCAAAGCTTTCCCTTAAATTATAACATGATTGATGATCACAGGAGGCCACACTGATCACACACCATGCAGCATGACAGAGCTAAGCTAAGAGGACAGGCTAAAAAACCAGAAGGCACAGCCATTAACAAATCTGTTTCTAATCATTAATGGACTCTTTATTAAAGCTGAGAGGCCTGATTGTTGCCATGAGTTCACTAACGCTGACTTCTGGGAGGAAAGACTGGCTGAGGGAAGATAATTTGAAAATTGAAAAACTACTGAAACTTGTTTGGCTGCTTTATCTCTTTATTGTAGCAAAATTGCAGTTTCCAGATCTCAGCAATTGACCTGGTGAATACTATCATACCCTGAGTAATAGAAATGACAGACAAAAGTTTCAAAGGACAAGAATCGTGTTATTCTATACTGTTGTGACTGTCAAGAAATGCCAAAAAAACTACCAAAACCAACAATATGTTAATCCGTCTGTCAATGCTTTCTGACTTTCCCTCTCGATCTTTGGCACTAAGCCCTAGGCCTATTGGTTCCTACTGCAGACATAAATCTTTAAAAAATAACTCACAAATATATATTAAGTCCTTAACTGGTGTTCTGCATAAATGACCACTTAGCATTTGAAACTAAGTCCATCTGAATTGAAGCTGACAAGACAAATGCTGATAGCGATGATAATACACGCCTCTCTACAGGGGCCTCTGAAACCTTGACTTAGTATATAGACAGTTAATGTTTAATTAATTAAAGTCTTCAAGATATCTTCAGTATGTCATTGTTTTAAATCATATAAAACAGAGAACTGCAAGAGTAATGTATGTTTACTTGTCACCTTTAATGGCAATTAACAAATTTTTACATTTAATGGAATAAAATCATTTATTCAAAGTAGCAGCAGGGACTTTAAACATATCTGACAACAATTTATATTGGCATTAGTACGATCTGAATATAAATACAGTCACATCATATTTAACCACAATATACATGTGCAAAAATGGGCACACCTCTTAAACAAAGTTAGTGAGTTGTCTAAAAAACAGCTTGATAATACAGTGTTAAATGTAAAAAGCCAGATTAAACACAAATGAAAAGCATCAGTGTTCATTTACAATTATGACATTTTCCCTGGCATGGGCTAACAAAGCTAATTAGAGCATTGCCATGACCACAATATATATGTTTTCAGTTGCATTCCTGTCTGAAAGAAGAGGTGACAAAGTGTAATAACTATGCCAATGCAAATGATCCTACTGTACATCCATGCACATCCAGCTAGAGCTGCAGCTTAGCTTGAAGTGTCTGAATTTGTGCACATTGGGGACCATGTTTGGGGCCTAAGATGTAAATGCAGAGCTGTAGCTGGGAGTTGGTTAGCATAGCATAAAGATTGGAAACAGTGGGAAATAGCTAGCCTATGTCCAAAGTTCAATGCCTTCATGCCTACCAACTGATTTATACAATGTATCTCATTTGTGTAATCTTTACACAGACAAAAATGTAAAATGACAATTTAAGTGCTGGAAATTTTTTCTTGACAAACAACAGTTTATCCATCTGCCCAGTACTTCTGAGCAGCATAAGCCGCTATACTGCTGGTTGTCAGATACAGCTTATAAGCACAGCTTTTGGTTTTGGTCTTTATTCAAACACAATAGTGCTACACCTGGCAACCTTACTGTGATGACAGGACTCCAGGAAACCATGAGCAGTCACTGTGTCCACCTCTTGTTCATCAAGAAATAGTTCCAGCTTGTAGCAACCCCTAAAATATTTCTACATTTCTGTTTTCGTATGGATTTAACAAATTAGATACAACACATAAAATAATGAGCTTCAGAGGTGTTAGTTTTATAGCTGACTGTACACACTGATAACAACTCAGAAAAAAAACAAAAAAAAATTTTTTTCCTACCTTCAACCGTAGGTGCAGAACCACTCTGAGCTTCAGCCAGACCATCTGTATCAGCTGACAGACCTGGATCAGCTGCAGAAATAGCAATACAGAAGTGTTGAACAAAAGGAACTACATCAGAAACTATTTGTAGAGGCTTGTTACTAATGGTGTTTGAAAAGGCCATTGGCCATTAATATTAAGAGCTAATCCTCTTGGGAGCATAAATGTGCTCAGTACTGTTCAGGACAATCTGTCTGAATGTGACTGTATTGTGTGCAAACTTCATGGTTCGGCCTGAGCTCACAGTGTGTCCAAAATGGAGTTGATTCATCCTGTGGAAGAAATGAATGATCTCAGGAAATTTCATAGCAATGTGTCAATTGGTTTTGATATGTCCTGTGTAACAGTGGAAATTTTGGTTTGATAGCGGTGGATAGTTGATAGTACAAGAGGAAAATGAATGAATATTCACAGAAAATTTTCTGACACACCAGCCATTTCTTTTCGGAGTTATTAACATCTCAAAGGGACATTTTGACGTGACATGGCACTGGACAAAGGGCTAGAGGTCACCCAAGTTATCAGACATTCTTCTCTGGGAACCATGGATATGTATATCAAAATCTACTACAATTTGGCTAGATATCTTGCTCTGGATTGGGTGGACTGAGTGAATAATTGAACAACAAAACCACGTGTCATTCAAACAAATTGCTTGTGTCTGAAACCACATTCCCGAAACTTTTCTTACATTGGAATTAGGGGCTGCCTGCAGGGGTTAAATTGGGCAGAGTCCACGGGAACTGAGCTCTGCTTCCTGGCATCCAAATCATGCCCTGCTAGAGCCCAGCTCTGTCTCCTCGAAAATATTCTGTCTCACAATCTTGCATCATCCAAATAAATGTCATGCCAAATAAGCAAGCAATTCAATGATGAAAAATAAAGCCAGTTGGAACATATTTAGAGGGATGTAAATTAATATTTGGGATGTTGTGATATTGTGTTCTACGACTAAAACTCCTGGTTAAAGGGTTCCTTTACACATACAAGTTATAATGCAGCAACTGAAAAAAATATGACAGACATACATAAAGTCAGGCTTAAAGTCATACTTTGTGAGAACCATGGCGAGAGGCCATGGCAGGAGGATCTCTGCTGGAAAATGGTGGATCGCTTCCTTCTGGTTGGGGCTGAGTTTCTGCCCCAAGTGAGGGAATTTAAGTATCTTGAAGTCGGATGGCACAGAAGACTGACAGGCGGAGTGGTGT